>NC_135727.1:82281295-82338313 GCF_964656455.1 Halichoerus grypus
GCATGAGAAAAGTAAAAAGAAAAAAATATAAAACAAATGAGTGGAAAAAAAAAGAAAAGAATATCTGAAAAATAAACAAGTTGTGAGGCCACACCTGGATCTCCATATGCATTTTTCCCCTTGTGTTGGGATTTTACAGTCCTATAGGATCCAGAGGATTGCCATCCACCTGTTCTTCCAGCCCGTCTTCTGGGCAATGGGCCAGCTGCTCTTTTTCTCAGGTAATCCTGCCTGTGCGGAGTTGCTCCACCCCCTATCTGGGGGATGAGTTCCGTGGAAACCAGACTTTTTGTTTTGTTTTGTTTTTCTTAAATTTTATTTTATTATGTTATGTTAGTCACCATACAATACATCATTAGTTTTTGATGTAGTGATCCACGATTCATTGTTTTCCTATAACACCCAGTGCTCCATGCAGTACGTGCCCTCCTTAATACCCATCACCAGGCTAACCCATCCCTTCATCCTCCTCCCCTCTAAAACCCTCAGTTTGTTTCTCGGAGTCCATAGTCTCTCATGGTTCATCTCTCCCCCCGATATCCCCCCCCCTTCATTTTTCCCTTCCTTCTCCTAATGTCCTCCATGCTATTCCTTCTGTTCCACAAATAAGTGAAACCATATGATGATAATTGACTTTCTCTGCTTGACTTACTTCACTTAGCATAATCTCTTCCAGTCCCATCCATGTTGATGTAAAAGTTGGGTATTCATCCTTTCTGATGGCTAATATTCCATTGTATATATGGACCATATCTTCTTTACCCATTCATCTGTTGAAAGGCGTCTCGGCTCTTTCCACAGTTTGGCTATTGCAGACATTGCTGCTATGAACATTGGGGTGCATATGGCCCTTCTTTTCACTACATCTCTGTCTTTGGGGTAAATACCCAGGAGTGCAATTGCTGGGTCCTAAGGTAGCTCTATTTTTAATTTTCTGAGGCACCGCCACAGTTTTCCAAATTGGCTCTACCAACTTGCATTCCCACCGACAGTGTAAGAGGGTTCCCGTTTCTCCACAACCTCTCCAACATTTGTTGTTTCTTTCCCTGTCAATTTTCGTCATTCTAACTGGTATAAGGTGGTATCTCAGTGTGGTTTTGATTTGAATTTTCCTGATGGCTAATGATGATGAACTTTTTTTCATGTGTCTGTTAGCCATTTGTATGTCTTCTTCAGAGAAGTGTCCGTTCATGTCTTCTACCCATTTTTTGACTTCCTTATTTGTTTTTTGGGTGTTGAGTTTGAGCAGATTTCTGAGTGTCTTTTCTACCCTGAGGCCTTTCCGTGCCTCTTCAGGAGATCAGAGCAAAAATGGCCACAGCCAAACCTGTGGCCCAGAGCAGTTAATTCGGTGTCTGCCCTATTTAATAAACTCTGCATGACAAACAGTTTCCACTTCTGCTTGCACTGCTGAAAACCACAGCTTCCCACAGTGCACGTCCACAGCTACTCTCTCAGAAGTGTTTTCAGGTGTCTGGGATTTTCTCTGCCCTCTGTGCTTTTAAAACCCTGAGTGGCTGTGGGCTCACTCCTGCACCCGAAGCTAGGAATCTGGTCTGGTTCCGCTCTAAAGCCCTTTCCCGGTCACTACTGCTTTGCGAGGTTTTTGCCCTGTCGTGGGTGCTGGTTCCAGTTTTTTTCAGGCTGTTCAAGGAGAGAATGGATATTGACCCACCTGGTTGGAGGTTTCTGGGGATCCTAGTTGAGAGTCCCTTCCTGTGCTCACTGACCATAACCTGCTTCCTGGCTCCAATGCTTGGGCCCTCTACCATTTCAGAAATCTCCTTTTGCTCTGTGGTCCCTCATATCCTGAGACCACAATGCCCTACCTAGGATTCTACCTTTTCATTTCCAAAGCCCCCTTCAGGGAGGGGTGTCTCTTACTAGAGCAGATTTCTAAGGGTTCCAATTTTGCGCTCTGGTATTATATCACATTCCAGGCGCCAGCTTATGGTGGCTCCCTCTCCCTTCTGTTTTTCTTCCAATATCTCCCTGCAGATTCATGACTCCGCCCTTCCTACATTGCCAAATGCAGTATTTTTGCTGCTTGTAGAGATCGTTATATATTCTTACTTCTCAGGTTGATTTCGTAGGTGTTCAAATGGTTTGATAGATATCCAGCTAAATTCAGGGGACCAGTTGAAATGGGGTCCCCTACTCCTCCACCATCTTGCCTTCTTCCCTTTCTTGTTTTTGAAGTAGGCATTTATTGCTATAATTTTTCCTACTAGAACATCTTTTACTACATCCCAATGGTTTTGGGACACTGTGCTTTCATTTCCATTTGTTTCCTTGTGTTTTTTTTAATTTTTATTTTTTTAGTGCTTTTATTTTCTTCCTGTGTGACTTATTTCAGTATATGGTATGAAGGAGAGATCTATTTCTAATTTAAATTCCACTTACTTAACATTGTAATATTAGTCTCAGGCGTAAAATTTAGTTACTCAACACTTATATACCACCCCCAGTGTTCATCAAAATGGTGACTTCCTTAATCCTCAACACCAACTGAACCCATCCCCTCAGCCACCTCCCCTCTGCTAACCATCATTTTGTTATCTATAGTTAACAGCCTGTTTCTTGGTTTTCCTATCTTTCCCCCACCATGTTAATTTGTTTTGTTTCTTAAATTCCACAAATGAATGAAATCAATGGTCTTTGTCTTTCTCTGACCGACTTATTTCTCTTAGCATAATACACTCTAGCTCCATTCATGTCATTGCAAATAACAAGAATTAATTCCTTTATATGGATGAGTAATATTCCATTATTTATATATACCTTGGACATTTAGGTTCTTTCCATAATTTGGCTATTGTTCATAGTGTTGCTATAAACACCAGTATGCATGTATCCCTTTGAATTAATTATTTTGTATTTTTTTTGGTAAACATGTAGGGCAATTGCCGTATTCTAGGTAGCTCTATTTTTAACTTTTTGTGGAATCTCCATACTGTTTTCCAGAGTGGCTGCACCAGTTTGTATTACCAACAGTGCAAGCGATTTCCCCTTTCTCTGCATCTTTACCAACACTTGTTTCTTGTGTTGTTAATTTAAGCCATTCTGACTGGGTTGAGGTGATATCTCATTTGCTTTGATTCGTATTATCTTGGTTATTAGAGATGTTGAGCATCTTTTAATGTATCTGTTGGCCATCTGTATATCTTCTCTAGAAAAGAAAATCTCTATTCATGAATTATGTCCATTTTTTGACTGGATTATTTGGTTTTTGGGTGTTGAGTTTGTAAGTTCTTTACATTTTGGATGTAATTTGTATTTTGGATACTAACTCTTTAATATATCTATCAGCCATGTAACTTGCAATAATCTGCTCCCATTCCTTAGGTTACCTTTTATTTTTGTTCATTGCTTCCTTCACTGTGCAGAAGCTTTTTCTTTTGATGAAGTACCAATCATTCATTTTTGCTTTTGCTTCCTTTGCTCCAAGAGTCATATCTAGTAAGAAGGTGCTATAGCTGATGTCGCAGAGGTTACTACCTCTGTCCTCCCCTATGATTGTAATGGTTTCCTGTCCCACATTTAGGTCTGTCATCAATTTTGATTTTATTTTTTGTGTATGGTGTAAGAAAGTGGTCCTCTTTCATTTTTCTGCATGTTGTTCCCTAGGTTTCCCAACACCATTTGTTGAAGAGACTGTCTTTTTTCCATTGGATATTCTTTCCTGCTTTGTTAAAGATTAATTGACCATAGAGTTGTGGGTTGATTTCTGTGTTTTTTTTTTTTATTCTGTTCCACTGATCTATGTGTATTTTTTGTGCCAGTGCCATACTGTTTCAATCATACGGCCTTGTGATATACAGATTGGTAGTCCAGATTTGTGATGCCTCTGGGTTTACTTTTCATTTTCAAGAGTCCTTTGGCTATTAGGGGGCTTTGGTGGTTCCATACAAACTTTTGGAGTGTTCGTTCTAACTCTGTGATAAATGCTGGTGGTATTTTGATAGGGATGCATTAAATGTGTAGATTTCTTTGGGTACTATAGACATATTAACAATATTTGTTCTTCCAATCTATAAGCATGGAATGTTTTTCCATTTCTTTGTGCCACCTTCAATTTCTTCCAACAGCATTTTATAGTTTTAAGAGTATAGGTCTTTTACCTCTTTGTTTGGGTTTATTCCTAGGAGGTATCAACACTTTTTGTAGCAATTCTAAATGGGATTAATTCCTTGCTTTCTCTTTCCGCTGCTTCATTATTGGTCTATAGAAATGCAACAGATACCTGTATGTTGACTTTGTAGCATGAGTCTTTACTGAATTCGTGTATCAGTTCTAGCAATTTTTTTTTTTTTTTTTTTGGTGGAGTCTGTCATGATTTCTATATAGAGTATCTTGTCTATATAGAACGTTTTACTTCCTCCTTCCCAATTTGGATACTTTTATTGCTTTTGTTTTTTGATTTCTGAGGCTAGGACTTGCAGTACTATGTCAATGAACAAGGGTGAGAGTAGACATCCCTGTCTTGTTCCTGACCATAGGAAAAGCTCTGTTTTTCCCCACTGAGGATGTCACTAGTTTTGTGTTTTTCATATATGGCCTTTATTATGTTGAGGTGTGTTCCTTCTAACCATACTTTGTTGACGGTTTTTATCATGAATGATGTCATACTTTGTCAAATACTTTTTCTGCAGCTATTAAGCAGATCGTATGGTTCTTATCCTTTCTTTTATTAATGTGGTGGATCACGTTAATTGATTTGTGAATATTGTACCACCCTTGCAGCCCAGGAATAAATCCTCATTGATTGATTGTGATGAATGATTCTTTTAATGTACTCTTGGATTCGGTTTGCCAGTATTTTGTTGAGATTTTTTTGCATCAATGCACATCAGGGACATTGGCCTATAGTTCTCTTTTTTAATGGAGTCTTTATCTGGTTTTGGGAACAGGGTAATGTTGCCCTCATAGAATGAATTTGGAAATTTCCTTCCATTTCTATTTTTAGGAAAAATTTGAGAAGAATTGGTATTAACCCTTCTTTAGATGTTTGGTAGAATTCTCCTGTGAGGGCATCTTGCCCTCGATTTTTGTTTGTTGGGAGGTTTTTGATTACCGATTCAATTTCTCTGGCTGGTTATTAGTCTGCTCACATTTTCTATTTCTTCTGTTTCAGTTTTTGTAGTTTATATGTTTTCAGGAATTTATCCATATCTTCCAAGTTGTTCAATTTGTTAGCATGTAGTTTTTCATAATATTTTTGTAGAATTATTTGTATTTTTGTGGTGTTGGCTATTATTTCTCCTCTCTCATTTGTAATTATTTAGGTCCTTTCTCTTTTCTTTGTGATAAGTTTGGCTTATGATTTATCCATTTTATTAATTTTTTCAAAGAACCAGCTTCTTGTTTCATTGATCTGTTCTATTGTTTTATAGGTTCTATATCATTTATTTCTGCTCTAATCTTTATTTCTTCCCTTCTTCTGCTGACTTTAGGCTTCATTTGTTGTTCTTTTTCTAGCTAATTTAGGTGTAAGGTTAAATTGTTTATTTGAGATTTTTCTTGCCTCTTATGGTAGGCCTGTATTGCTATATACTTCCCACTTATGACCACTTTTGCTGCATCCCAAAGTTTGTGGACTGTCATGTTTCATTTTCATTTGTTTCCATGTAATTTTCATTTCTTCTTTGATTTCCTTTTTGATGCATTCATTGTTTATTAGCATCCTGTTTTTTTTTTTTTTTAATTTTTATTTATTTGAGAGAGAGGTAGCGACAGAGATAGTGAGAGAGAGTATGAGCGGGGAGGAGAAGGAGAAACAGGCTCCCCAGTGAGCAGGGAGCCCAATGCAAGACTCAATCCCAGGACCCTGGGATCATGACCTCAGCCAAAGGCAGATGCTTAACCAACTGAGCCACCCAGGCGCCCTATTAGCATCCTGTTTAACCATGTATTTGTGATCTTAAGTTTTTTCTTGTGGTTCAATTTGAGTCTCATAGTGTTGTGGTCAGAAAATATGCATGGTATGATCTTAATCTTTCCCTACTTTTTGAAGACTGATTTGTGACCTAGTATGTGATCTATTCTGGAGAATGGTCCATGTGCACTTGAAAAGACTGTGCATTCTGCTGCTTTAGGATTGAATGTTCTGAATATATATGTTAAGTTCATCTGGCCCAGTGTGTCATTCAAAGCCATTGTTTCCTTGTTGATTTTTTGCTTACATGATTTGTGCATTGATGTAAAGGTGGTGTTAAAGTTCCCTACTATTATTGTATTTTTATCAATGAGTTTTATCAATGAGTTATTACTTGTTTTGTTGTGGTTTCTGCAGATTTTCACTATTTCTTTCTTTTATTTGTAATTTTTGGTTTTTCCTTTCTACTCAAAAGGCCCCTTTAATAGTTCTTGCAGGACTGGTTTACTGGTCATGAACTTCTTTAGTTTTTGTTTGTCTGAGCATCTCTTTATCTCTCTTTCTATTCTGAATGCTAGCCTTGCTATATAAAGTATTCTTGGCTAAAGTTTTTTTTTCCATTCAGCATTTTGAATATATTATGTCATTCCCTTCTTATTTGCCATGTTTCTGTTGAGAGATCTGCAGCTAAGCTTATGGGCTTTCCCTTATAAGTTAGGAGCTTCTCTTGTCTTTCTGCTTTTAGGATTTTTTCTGTATCACTATATTTTGTAAATTTAATTACAATATTTATTGGTGTTGGCTTGCTTTTGTTATTTTGATGGGAGTTCTGTGCGTCTCATGGATCTGGTTGTCTGTTTCTGTCCCTGGATTAGGGAAGTTTTCAGCTATTAATTCTTGAAATGAATTTTCTTTCCCCCTTTTTTCTCTTCTTTTGTGACTCTTATACTACAAATGTCATTATGTTTGGTGGAGTCACTGAGTTCCCTAAGTCTATTCTTGGGTTGCATAATTCTTCCTTCTCTCTTTTGTTCAGCTTTATTATATTCCCGTGTTTTATCTTCTGTATCATTTATTTGTTCCACTGGTTTTTCCAATTTTGTGTTCATTGCATCAATTCCGTTTTGAATCTCAGTGATTGCATTGTTTATTTCTGACTGATTGTTTTTTAACTCTTTTATCTCTGTGGTAAAGGTCTCCTTGAAGTCTTCCATTCTTTTCTCAAGCCCATTGAGTACCCTTATGATTGTTGCTTTAAATTCTGGATCAGGCATGTTACTTATATCTGCTTTGCTTAGATCTCTGTCTTTACCTTATCTTATTCTTTCATTTGGGATGAATTCCTCTGTGTTGGCATTTTGTCTAAGCCTCTGTCTTCTTCTGTGTGCTAGAAAAGCCTGTTATGTTCCTGAGATTAATGGCTTTATGAAGAAAAGGTCATATAGTTTCCAGGGCCTGGCACTTCAGGAAGTGTCACTGGTGTGTGCTTCATGTACTCTGCTGCTGTGTTTTGGCTATGCTTCTGGGCAGTCATCTGCAGAGGCTCTCCTTACCTGCAGTGGTCAGTGTTTGGTCCTTGGCCAGGTTGTGGCACATTTCAACTAGGTGTGCTCTGGTCTGCTTGTTAAATGAGACCTGATACTACTTCCACGAGAACTGAAACCATGCAGAACTTTCTGTTGGGAGAGGTGGTGTAGGCAGGTAATTCTGCTAGTCTTCTGAGGAAGGGTCCCACTATGCTTAGACTGAGGCCGATTTGACCATGAAGGGCAGAGGTGTCAGATTTGGTGTAAGCAGGTTAGACACTCAGTGTCAGTGCTGTGCTGTTTACCACAGGTGGCTCCGTGATTTCGCTGAAGGGCAGGGGAGGGAAATGGCACCAGTCAGTTCTTTTGTCTCTGGAGAGGAGTCTTTGTGCACACTGTCTCTAAGTGAAGCAATCTCCATAAAGCAAATAATTTCTCCCCCCGTGTATCCCAGGTGTTTTTCAGATCACTGTTTTCACACTGTCTGCCTTTTCTCTAGGAGCAGTGCCATGCCCTCCAGGCTTTATTCCAGCCAATCTTGCTGACTTATTAAACTCCAGGTTTAAAGGACATTTTTGGGTTAAGGATCCACACTGGACTTTTGGGAGCAGGTCTCCCCATCTGGGAATGATGTGCTTTACTGAAAAGGGTGGTTGTGCCAGAACCCAGAGGTGTGTGACTTGGTGTAAGCAGGTTAAGCAGCCAGTGTTGGGGCTGAGCTGCTTTAACAGGTGACTCTGTGTTTATGCTGAGGTGTGGGGTAGGGAAACGGTCCAGCTACCTCCTTTGTCTCCAGAGAGGGGTCTTGGTGAATGCTACCTCTCAGAGATATGCTCCAAGAGAAGTGAATGATCTCCCCACTGTGTGCCCCAGGCATTCCTCAGACTGCTGTTTCCACACTGTCTGCCCCTGGGTTATTTGCCTGCCTTCTCTCCAGGAGTAGGGCAGTGCCCTCAGGGCTCTATTCCAGCCTAACCTGCTGACCTTTAAAACTCCTTTTTTTTTTTTAATTATGTTCATGCTATTCCTTATGTTCATTCAGCCACTGTATAGTACATAATTAGTTTTTGATGTAGTGTTCAATGATTCATTAGTTAATACAACACCCAGTGCTCATCATAGCACGTGCCCTCCTCAAAATTCCATTCTTTAAGCCTCACTGATTTCAAGACCTCATGAAAATCAGCCCCTCTCGTTTTCACATCCAATGACTTTGGGGAAATGTTCTCCTTGTGCATTCCCTTGTGTGCTCCTCTCTCTCTCTCACCTATCTCTGTGACCAAGGCTCCCTCCCCTCTGTAACACTTGTGATCTGTTTCTCCTCAAAACCATGTCTCTGCACTTCCTACCTCCTTTAATGTGGCTTCTTCTCTCCCTTTAGTTGTAGAATTTGTTCTTTCAGTCTTCAGGTTAATTTCTGGGTTATTCAGAATGATTGGTAGTTATGTAGTTGTATTTGAGGGACAAGATGAACCTAAGGTCCTCCTACTATGCCTACAACACCACCATCTTAGCTCCAACTCTCCTTGTGTTTTTTAGTTTCCTCTCTGATTTCTTGATTGACTCATTCATTGTTTGGTAGCATGTTACTTAACTTCTATGATTTTGCATTCTTTCCAGGTTTTTTTCTTGTGGTTGATTTCCAGTTTCATTGTGTTATCAAAAAAGATTATGATATGATGTAATTTTTTTGAATTTGTTTGGAGTTATTTTGTGGCCAGCATGTTAGCTATTCTGGAGAATATTCCATGTGCACTTGAGAAGAATGTTATAATTTTATTTTTTTTATTTTTGGATGGAATGTTTTTAGTTTATCTGTTAGATCCATCTGGCCCCATTTTGATTCAATACTACTGTTTCCTTTTTGGTTTTCTGTATAGATTATCTATTCATTGATGTTAGTGTGGTGTTAAAGTCCCCTGTTATTATTGTATTACCCTCAATTACTTCCTTTATGTTTGTTATTAGCTGTTTTATGTATTTGGCTGCTCCCATGATGGGTATATAAATATGTACAATTGTCATATATTCTTGTTGGATTGTTGACTTTATAACTATATAGTGTCCATCTCTGTGTCTTGTTACAATCTGTATTTTAAGTCTATTTTGTCCAATATAAGTATTGCTACCCCAGGTTTTGTTTTTTTTCACTTCCATTTCCATTATAAATGCTTTTCCTTCCTTTCACTTTCAATGTGCATGTGTTTTTAGGTCTAAAATTATTCACTTGTAGGCAGCATATAGACAGGTTTTGTTTTTTTATCCATTCCATCTCACTATATCTTTTGATTAGAGTGTTTAGTCCATTTACATTTAAAGTAAAAATTGATAGGTATGTACTTACTGACATTTTGTTACTTCTTTTATGGTTGTTTTTGTAGTTCTTCATTATTTCTTTCTACTCTTATTCTCTTACCTTGTCTTTTTCATGACTTTCTCTTGTGATATGCTTGGATTTCTTTTTCTTAATTTTTTCCATAACTATTACAGGATTTTGATTTGTGGGTACCATTAGGTTTACATATAACATTCTATGCATATAGAGTCTATATGAGGTTATGGTCACTTACATTTGAATGCATTCTCAAATCAAAACATTTTCATACCCTTTCCATGTTTTGGGTATATGATGCCATACTTTACATCCTTTTATTTTGTGAATACCTTGACTGATTTTTATAGATATAACTGAGTTTAGTGATTTTGTGATTTAACCTCTGTACTGATAAGTGATTAATCAACTACTTTTATTGTTTTTTTGTAATTATCAAATTGTTTCCTTTCTTAATTATCTTACTCCTGATTATGTCCTTTCCTTACCACTCAAAGAAGTCCTTTAACATTTTTTATAAGGCTGATTTAAGTGGTGAGAAATTCCATTCACTTTTGTTTAGGAAACTTTATTCTTTATCTCTCCTATTCTGAAGGATAGAGTTGCTGGATAGAATAGTTGTTGGTTTTATCCTTTTAGCACATGTAGTATATCATGGTACTACCTTCTGGCTTGAAAAGTTCCTGTTGAAAAGTCAGCTGATCACCTTCTAGGGTTTATCTTATATGTAACTCTTTTCTTTTGTTTTTGCTGCTTTCAAATTCTCTCTTTATCACTATTTTTGACATTTTAATTATTTTGTGTCTTATTGTGGACCTAGTAGAGTTAATTTTGGGGGGGCTCTTTATGTTTCCTAGGTTTGCATGTCAGTTTCCTTCCTCCAGTTAGGAAATTTTCTGTTGTTATTTTTCAAATAAGTTTTCTGCTTTATATTCTCTCTATTATTTTTCTGATTTCTCTATATTGCAAATGTTATTATGCTTGATGTTTTTGCTGAGTTGCCTGAACTTATTTTCACTTTTTATTACTCTTTTGACTTTTTTTATTCCATTTGGTTACTTTCTATTACTCTATCTCCCAGTTCACTGCTTTGTTCTTCTGTTTCCTCTAGATTACTATTTATTCATTTGGTTATATTTTCAATTACAATTATTGAGTTTTACATCTCTGAGATTTTTTTATATTTACTGTCTTTCTTAAATATCTTACTGAGATCTTCCACTCTTTTCTCAAGTATAGTATCGTTATAAACATGACTTTGAATTGTATAAAAGGGATAATGTTTATTTCCATTTCATTTAGCTTTTCTGCTGTGAAATTTTTCCTGTTATGTAAATTGGCATATATTACTCTGTCTCTTCATTTTGTCCAACCATCTGTGTCTGTCTTTATGTATTAAGAAAGTCAGCTAAGGAGAAGAAAAGATGGCAGAGGAGTAGGGGACCCTATTTAACTGGTCCCCAGAATTGAGTTGGATATCTACCAGACCACTCTGAGCACCCACAAAATCAGCCTGAGATGTAAGAAAATAGATCAGGATCTCTACAAACAGAATATCATGGGTGGATGGTTTCAAGGTATGAAATAGGGAGCCGTGACTCTGTGGGCAGATATCGGAGGAAAAACGGCAGTGGGAGAGAGCCTAGCAGTGGGGACCCTACACCGGTGAGTGACAGCCTCACGCACTGGGGACAGGCCACAGAATCGCAGACCGGTAGTGGTGGGGAAAGGACTTTAGGGCAGGTCCTGGGATGGAAATCCAGAGCGGAGGGGTTGCATGTGTGACCTGGGAGTGGCTGGCGGTTTTAGAAGCACAAAGGGCAGAGATGTGCCCCGAACTGGAGGCAGGACTGGGAGCACTGCAGAGGGGCACACAACCCAGGATGCTGCAGTTTATAACAGCACAGACAGAAACGGAGATAGTGTGGCCTGGAGAGCTCACTGAAGAACAGACTGTGATCTCTCTGCTCTGAGGCAGAAGGTTAGAAATGGTATCTTCTGCTCTGACTCTCAGAAGAAACGTGGAAAGCCACCAGGGAAAGCTGCCAGAGAACAAAAGCCCCAAAAAACTGATTCCCACTAAGCCTATACCCTGCCACAGGGGGGCAGGGCAATTTGCCAAAACAGGGGTGCCTGAGTAACAGCACAGCAGACCTCTCCCCCAGAAGACAGGCTGAGAAAACAAGAGGCCAGCAACCCTAAGGTCCCTAGAAAACAGGTGCATCATGCTTGGGTTCTGGTCAATAATTTAAAATCTATACATTCCCTCAACCACCCATCAACAGAATGACTAGGAGGAGGAGCCCCCAAAATAGAAAAGACTTAGAGATTATGACTTATGCTGCAGATTTACAAATAGATGCAGATAAAACCAAGAAGTCGGAGATGGAATTCAGGCTAGTAATTGTGAAGACAATGGTTAGAATGGAGAAATCAATTACTGGAAACATAGAGTCTCTAAGGGCAGAAATGAAAGCCGAATTGGCAGAACTTAAAAATGCTATCAATGAGATCTAATCTAATCTAGATAAACTAACAGCTAGGGTAAGTGAGGCAGAAGAACGAATAAACAACCTGGAAGGCAATTTAATAAATTAAAATGGAAAAGAGGAGGCGAGCGAAAAACAACTGAGAATCCATAAAAATAGAATCAGAGAAATAAGTGACACCATGAAGTATGCCAATGTCAGAATAATTGGAATCCTGGAGGGACTGAAGAGAAAGAGAGGACTAGAAGATGTTTTTGAGCAAATCGTAGCTGAGAAATTCCCTAATCTGGGGAAATGAAACAAACATTCATGTCCTAGAGGCAGAGAAGACCCCTCCCAAGATCAAGGAAAACAGGCCAACACCTCGGCATGTAATAGGAAAACTTGCAAATCTTAGAACCAAGGAAACCATCTTAAGGGCAGTCAGGGGGAAGAGATTGCTTACGTACAGAGGGAGGAACATCAGAAAAATGTCAGACCTATCCACAGAGACCTGGCAAGCCAGAAAGGCCTGGCAAGACATATTCAGGGTACTAAATGAGAAGAACATGCAGCCAAGAATATTTATCTGGCAAGGCTGTCATTTAGAATGGATGGAGAGATGCAGAGCTTCGAAGACCGGCAGAAACTGAAAGAATATGTGACCACTAAGTCGGCCCTGCAAGAAATATAAAGGGGGGTTCTATAAAAGGAGAAAGACACCGAGAGTGATACAGAAATTTACAGGGACAATCTATAAAAACAACATCTTCACAGGCAACATGATGACAGTTAATTCATACCTTTCAATAATCACTCTCAGTGAATGGCCTAAATGCTCCCATAAAATGGCACAGGATTGCAGATTGGATAAAAAGGACCCATCCATATGCTGTCTACAAGAGACTCCATGTTGAACCTAAAGATACATCCAGACGGAAAGTGAAGGGATAGAGATCCATCTTTCATACCAGTGGACCTCAAAAGAAAGCTGGGGTAGCAATTCTTATATCAGATAAATTAGATTTTAAACTAAAGTCTGTAGTTAGAGACACAGAAGGGCACTATATCATTCTTAAAGGGTCTATCCAACAAGAAGATCTAACAATTGTAAATATCTATGCCCACAACATGGGAGCAGCCATCTACATAAGCCAACTGTTAACCAAAATTAAGAGTCATATTGATAACAATACGTTAATTGTAGGAGACCTCAATACTCCACTCTCAGCAATGGGCAGATCATCTAAGCAGAAAATCAACAAGGAAACAAGAGCTTTAAATGACACTCTGGGCCAAATGGACCTCACAGATATATACAGAATATTCCACCCTAAAACAAAAGAATACTCATTCTTCTCGAGTGCACATGGAACTTTCTCCAGAATGGACCACATACTGGGTCACAAATCATGTTTCAATGGAGACCAAAAGTTGGGATTAATCCCTGCATATTCTCAGACCACAATGCTCTAAAACTGGAACTCAATCACAAGAAAAAAATTGGCAGAAATTCAAAAACTTGGAAGCTAAAGCGCACTCTGCTCAAGAATGTGTGAGTCAACCAAGAAATCAAAGAAGAACTTAAACAATTCATGGAAATCAATGAGAATGAAAACACATGGGTCCAAAACCTATGAGATACTGCAAAAGCAGTCCTAAGGGGGAAATACATAGCCATCCAAGCCTTACTCAAAAAAATAGAAAAATCCCCAATTCACCAACTAACTCTACACCTTGAACTAAAGAAAAAGCACCAAACGATGCCTAAGCCACGCATTAGAAGACAAATAATTAAGATTAGAGCAGAGCTTAATGAATTAGAAACCAGAAACACAGTAGATCAGATCAACAAAACTAGAAGTTGGTTCTCGGAAAGAATTAATAAGATCAATAAATCACTGGCTAGACTTATCCAAAAGAAAAGAGAAAGGACCCAAATTAATAAAATTATGAATGAAAGGGGAGAGATCACGGCTAACACCAAGGAAATAGAAACAATTGTTAGAAATTATTATCAACAACTATATGTCAAAAACTGAGCAATCTGAATGAAATGGAGGCCTTCCTGGAAACCGATAGTCTGCCAAGACTGAAACAGGCAGAAATTGACAACCTGAATAGGCCAATAACCAGTAACAAGAATGAAGCAGTGATCAAAAACCTCCCAAAAAACAAGAGTCCAGGGCCTGATGGATTCCCTGGGTAATTCTACCAAAAATTCAAAGAAGAATTAATACCTACACTACTGAAGCTGTTTCAAAAAATAGATACAGAAAGAAAACTTCCAAACTCATTCTATGAGGCCAGCATTACCTTAATACTCAAACCAGGCAAAGACCCCATCAAAAAGGAGAATTTCAGACCAATATCTCTGATGAATTTTGTTTCCAAAATCCTCAACAAAAGCCTAGCTAATAGGATCCAACAATACATTAAAAGGATCATCCACCACGACCAAGTGGGATATATCCCCGGGATGCAAGGGTGGTTCAACATTCACAAATCAATCAATGTGATAGATCACATTAATAAGAGGACAGTGAAGAACCATATGTTCCTCTCAATTGATGCAGAAAAAGCATTTGAAAAAATACAGCAATGTTTCCTGATTAAAACTCTTCAGAGTATAGGAATAGAGGGAACATTCCTCAAGTTCATAAAATCCATCTATGAAAAACTCACAGTGAATATCATCCTCAATGGGGAAAAGCTGAGAGCCTTTCCCTTAAGATCAGGAAAACATCAAGGATGCCCACTTTTGCCACTATTTTTCAACATAGTACTAGAAGTCCTAGCAACAGCAGACAACAAAAAGAAATAAAAGGTATTCAAATTGGCAAAGAAGTCAAACTCTCTCTTTTCGCAGACGACATGATACTATATAGGGAAAACCCAAAAGACTCCACCCCCAAATTACTGGAACTCATACAGCAATTCAGTAATGTGGCAGGATACAAAATCAATGCACAGAAATCAGTTTCTTTCTTATACACTAACAATGCAACCGTAGAAAGAGAAATTAGAGAAACGATTCCATTTACAATAGCACCAAAAACCATAAGATGCCTCGGAATAAACCTAACCAAAGAGGTAAAGGATCTATACTCTAGGAACTACAGAACACTCATGAAAGAAATGGAAGAAGACACAAAAAGATGGAAAAATATTCCATGCTCATGGATCAGTAGAATAAACATTGTTAAAATGTCTATGCTACCCAGAGCAATCTATACCTTCAATGCCATCCCGATCAAAATTCCAATGACATTTCTAAAGTGCTGGAATAAACAATCCTAAAATTTGCATGGAATCAGAAAAGACCCCGAATCGCCAAGGAAATGTTGAAAAAGAAAAACAAAGCTGGGGGCATCACGTTGCCTGATTTCAAGCTATATTACAAAGCTGTGATCACCAAGACAGCATGGTACTGGCACAAAAACAAACATATAGATCAATGGAACAGAGTAAAGAACCCATATATGGACCCTCAGCTCTATGGTCAAATAATCTTCGACAAAGCAGGAATAAACATGCAATGGAAAAAAGACAGTCTCTTCAATAAATGGTGCTGGGAAAATTGGACAGCCACATGCAGAAGAATGAAACTGGACCATTCTCTAACACCATACACAAAGATAAACTCAAAATGGATGAAAGACCTCAATGTGAGACAGGAATCCATCAAAATCCTAGAGGAGAATATAGGCAGTAACCTCTTTGACATCGGCCACAGCAACTTCTTTCAAGATACATCTCCAAAAGCTAGTGAAACAAAAGCAAAAATGAACTTTTGGGACTTCACCAAGATAAAAAGCTTCTGCACAGCAAGGGAAACAGTCTACAAAACAAAGAGGCAACCCACAGAATGGGAAAAGATATTTGCAAATGACACTACAGATAAAGGGCAGATATCCAAGATCTATAAAGAACTTCTCAAACTCAACACCCAAAAAACCAATAATCTAGTCAAAAAATGGGCAGAAGACATGAAAAGACACTTCTCTGAAGAAGACATACAAATGGTTAACAGACACATGAAAAAATGTTCATCATCATTAGCCATCATGGAAATTCAAATCAAAACCACATTGAGATACCATTTTACACCAGTTAGAATGGCAAAAATGGACAGGGAAAGAAACAAATGTTGGAGAGGTTGTGGAGAAAGGGGAACCCTCTTGCACTGTTGGTGGGAATGCAAGATGGTACAGCCACTTTGGAAAACAGTGTGGAGGTGTCTCAAAAATTTAATAATAGAGCTACCCTATGACCCAGCACTTGCACTCTTGGGTATTTACCCCAAAGACACAAATGTAGTGAAAAGAAGGGCCATATGCACCCCAATGTTCATAGCAGCAATGTTTGCAATAGCCAAACTGTGGAAAGAACCGAGATGCCCTTCAACAGATGAATGGATAAAGAAGATGTGGTCCATAGATACAATGGAATATTACTCAGCCATCAGAAAGGATGAATACCCAACTTTTACATCAACATGGATGGGACTGGAGGAGATTATGCTAAGTGAAATAAGTCAAGCAGAGAAAGTCAATTATCATATGGTTTCACTTATTTGTGGAACATTAGGAATAGCATGGAGGACATTAGGAGAAGGAAGGGAAAAAGGAAGGGGGACAATCGGAGGGAGAGATGAACCATGAGAGACTATGGACCCTGAGAAACAAACAGGGTTTTAGAGGGGAGGGGTGAGGGAGAATGGGTTAGCCCGGTGATGGATATTAGGGAGGGCACATACTGTATGGAGCACTGGGTGTTACATTAAAACAGTGGATCGTGGATCACCACATCAAAAACTAATGATGTATTGTATGGAGACTAACATAACATAAGAAACTAAAGAAAAAAAAAAAGAAAGTCAGCTATGTCTTCTTATCGAAATAGTATTGGTTATATGAAGAGGTCCAGTAGGTGCCATGTAATGCAATACTCCATAGATCCCAAAACCTGGTGCTTCAGTGGTGTATTCTATCTGTGTTGCATGCACACTAGTTTTTGCTGTTTAGCTGCATTTGCTGTCCATCAAGTTGGCTGCAGTGGCTGTCCTTGACTGTTATGGGCAAGACTTGGTCCCTGTGTGGTCAAATGGCAAGTTTGAGCCACTATGTGCTTATCGTTGTGTTCACATCAGATATCATACCCCAGTCATTTTTTTTTAACTTAAATTCAATTAGCCAACATACACTACAACATTAGTTTCAGATGCACAGTTAAATGATTCATCAGTTGCGTATAACACCCAGTGTTCATTACATCACATGCCATCCTTAATGCCCATCACCCAGTTACCCTATCTCCCCACCCACTTCCCCTACAGAAAACCTCATCTGTTTCCCAGAACCAAGTCTCTAATGGTTTATCTCTCTCTCTGATTTCTTCCCATTTGCTTTTCCCTTGTTTCCCGTATGATCGTCTGCATTATTTCTTATTTTCACATATGAGTGAAATTATATGATAATTGTCCTTCTCTGATTGACTTAATTCACTTAGCAAAATAACTTCCAGTTCTATCCATGTCAATGTAAATGGTAGGTATTCATTTTTTCTGATGGCTGAGTAATATTCCATTTTATATACAAACCACATCTTTATCCATTCATCTGTTGAAAGACATCTTGGCTCCTTCCACCCTTTGCCTATTGCAGACATTGCTTCTATGAACATTGGGGTGCAGGTGCCCCTTTACTTCACTACATCTGTATCACTGGGATAAATACCTTGTAGTACAATTACTGGGTCATAGGGTAGCTCTATTTTTAACTTCTTGAGGAACGTCCATACTCTTTTCCACAGTGGCTGTATCAGCTTGTATTCCCACCATAAGTATAAGAAGGTTCCCCTTTCTCCACATCCTCACCAACATTTGTTTTTTCCTGTCTTGTAGCCATTCTAATTGGTGTGAGGTGGTATCTCATTGTAGTTTTGATTTGCATTTCTGGATGGCAAGAGCTGTGGAGGATTTTTTCATAATCTGTTGGCCATTTGTAGGTCTTCTTTGGTGTTCTGTCTTCTGCCCATTTCTTGACTGGATTATTTGTTCTTTGGGTGTTGAGTTTGAGAAGTTCTTTATAGATCTTGGATACCAGCCCTTTATCTGTAGTGTCATCTGCAAATATCTTCTCCCATTCTGAGGGTTGCATCTTAGTTTTGTTGGTTGTTTCCTTTACTACACAGAAGTTTTTTGTCTTGATTAGTCCTAATACTTCATTTTTGCTATTGTTTCTCTTGCTTTTAGAGACGTGCCTTAAAAGAAGTTGCTATGGCCGAGGTGGAAGAGGTTGCTGCCTGTGTACTGCTCTAGGATCTTCATGGATTCCTGTCTCACATTTAGGTCTTTCATCCACTTTGAGTTTATTTTTGTGTATGGTGTAAGAAAAGGATCCAGTTTCATTCTTCTGCATGTGGCTGTCCAAATTTCCCAGCACCATTTATTAAAAAGACTGTCTTTTTTTCCAATGTATATTCTTTCCTGCATTGTCAAAGATTAGTTGACCATAAAGTTGAGGGTCCATTTCTGGGTTATCTATTCTGTCCATTGATCTATGTGTCTGTTTTTGTGCCAGTACAATGCTGTCTTGATGATCACAGCTTTGTAATATAGCTGGAAGTCAGATATTTTGATGCCACTGGCTTTGGTTTTATTTTCCAACATTTCTTTGGCTATTTTGGCTTTTCTGATTCCATACAAATTTTAGGATTGTTTGTTCCAGCACTGTGAAAAATGTCAGTGGTATTTTGAAAGGGATTGCCTTGAATGTGTAGTTTGCTATGGGTGGCATAGACATTTTAACAATATTTATTCTTCAAATCCATGAGCATGAAATGTTTTTCCATTTCTTTATGTCTTCCTCAATATCTTTCATAAGTGTTCTGTAGTTTTTAGAGTACAGATTCGTTACCTCTTTGGTTAGGTTTGTTCCTAGGTATCTTAGGATTTTTGGTGCATTTGTAAAAAGGATCAATTCCTTAATTTCTCTTTCTTCAGTCAAATTTTAGTGTATAGAAATGCAACTAATTTCTGTGCTTTTATTTTATATCCTACCGTGTTGCTGATTTGCTGTATGTGTTCTAGTAATTTTGGGGTGGAGTCCACATGGGTTTTCCACATAAATTATCAGGTTATTTGCAAAAAGTGTGAGTTTGACTATTTTTTGCCAATTTGAATGCTTTTATTTCTTTTTCTTTTCTGATTGCTGAAGCTAGGATTTCTAGTACTATGTTGAAGAACAGTGGTGAGAGCGGGCATCCCTGTCATGTTCCTGACCTTAGAGAAAAGCTCTCAGTTTTTCCCTATGGAAAATGGTATATGCTGTGGACTTTTTGTAGATGGGTATTATGACATTGAGGTATGTTCCTTGCATTCCTATACTGTAAAAAGTTTTAACCAATAATGGAAGCAATATTTTGCAAGTGCTTTTTCAGCATCAATTGGGAGGATCATATGGTTCTTGTCTTTTCTTCCATTAATGTGATCTATCACATTGATTGATCTGCAAATTTTGAAGCACACTTTCATCCCAGGAATAAATCCCACTTGGTCCTGGTGGATAATCCTGTTAATGCACTGTTGGATCCTATTGGCTAGTATCTTGGTGATTTTTTTTTTATTAACATATAATGTATTACTTGTTTCAGGGATACAGGTCTGTGATTCATTAGGCTTACACAATTCACAGCACTCACCATAGCACACAACCTCCCCAAAGTCCATCACCTAGCCACCCCATAGCTCCCACACCCATCCACTCCAGCAACCCTCAGTTGGTTTCCTGAGATTAAGAGTCTCTTATGCTTTGTCTCCCTCTCCAGTTTCATCTTGTTTCATTTTTCCCTCACTTCCCCTATGATCCTCTGTCTTGTTTCTCAAATTCCTCATATCAGTGAGATCATATGATACTTGTCTTTCTCTGATTGACATATTTTGCTTAGCATAATACCCTCTAGATCCATCCACGTCATTGCAAATGGCAAGATTTCATGTTTTTTGATGGCTGCATAATATTCCATTGTGTATATATACCACATCTTCTTCATCCATTCATCTGTTGATGGACATCTTGGTTCTTTCCATAGTTTGGTTATTGTGGACATTGCTGCTATAAACATTGGGGTGCACGTATCCCTTTGGATCACTACATTTCTATCTTTGGGGTAAATATCCAGTAGTGCAATTGCTGAGTCATAGGGTAGCTCTAATTTCAACTTTTTGAGGAACATCCAGACTAGTTTCCACAGTGGCTGCACCAGCTTGAATTCTCACCAACAGTGTAAGAGGGTTCCCCTTTCTCCACATCCTCGCCAAAATCTGTCATTTCCTGACTTGTTAATTTTAGCCATTCTGACTGGTGTGAGGTAGTATCTCATTGAGGTTTTGATTTGGATTTTCCTGATGCGAAGTGATGTTGAGCACTTTTTCATGTGTCTGTTGGCCATTTGGATGTCTTCTTTGCAGAAATGTCTGTTTATGTCTTCTGCCCATTTCTTGATTGGATTATCTGTTCTTTGGGTGTTGAGTTTGATAAGTTCTTTATAGATTTTGGATACTAGCCCTTTATCTGATATGCCATTTTCAAATATCTTCTCCCATTCTGTTGGCTTTCTTTTGGTTTTGTTGACTGTTTCCTTTGCTGTGCAAAATATTTTTATCTCGATTGAAGTCCCAATAGTTCATTTTTGCCCTTGCATCCCTTGCCTTTGGCAATGTTACTAAGAAGAAGTTGCTGCGGCTGAGGTCGAAGAGGTTGCTGCCTGTGTTCTCCTCTAGCATTTTGATGGATTCCTGTCTCACATTGAGGTCTTTCATCCATTTTGAGTCTATTTTTGTGTGTGGTGTAAGGAAATGGCCCAGTTTCATTCTTCTGCATGTGGCTGTCCAATTTTCCCAACACCATTTGTTGAAGAGATTGTCTTTTATTCCATTGGACATTCTTGACTGCTTTGTCAATGATTAGATGACCATGGAGTTGAGGGTCCATTTCTGGGTTCTCTATTCTGTTCCATTGATCTATGTGTCTGTTTTTGTGCCAGTACCACACTGATTTGATGATTACAGCTTTGTAGTAGAGCTTGAAGTCTGGAATTGAGATGCCACCAGCTTTGCTTTGCTTTTTCAACATTCCTCTGGCTATTTGGGGTCTTTTCTGGTTCCATACAAATTTTAGGATTATTTGTTCCATTTCTTTGAAAAAGTTGATGGTATTTCGATAGGCATGGCATTAAATGGGTAGATTGCTCTAGGTAGCATTGAAATTTTCACAATATTTGTTCTTCCAATCCATGAGCATGGAACGTTTTTCCATATCTTTGTGTCTTCCTCAATTTCTTTCATGATTATTTTATAGTTTTCTGAGTACAGATTCTTTGCCTCTTTGGTTAGATTTATTCCTAGGTAACTTATGGTTTTGGGTGCAATTGTAAATGGGATCAACTCTTTAATTTCTCTTTCTTCTGTCTTGTTGTTTGTGTATAGAAATGCTCCTGATTTCTGTGCATTGATTTTATATCCTGCCACTTTACTGAATTCTTGTATGAGTTCTAGCAGTTTTGGGGTGGAGTCTTTTGGGTTTTCCACATAAAGTATCATATAATCTGCAAAGAGTGAGAGTTTGACTTCTTCTTTGCCAATTTGAATGTCTTTTATTTCTTTTTGTTGTCTGATTGCTGTGGCTAGGACTTCTAATACTATGTTGAATAGCAGCAGTGGTAATAGTGGACATCCCTGCTGTGTTCCTGACCTTACGAGGAAAGCTCAGTTTTTCCCCATTAAGAATGATACTCGCTGTAGGTTTTTCATAGATGACTTTTATGATATTGAGGTATGTACACTCTATCCCAACACTCTGAAGGGTTTTAATCAAGGAAGGATGCTGTACTTTGTCAAATGCTATTTCTGCATCTCTTGAGAGGATCATATGGTTCTTGTTCTTTCTTTTATTAATGTATTGTATCACATTGATTGATTTGCAGATGTTGAATCAACCTTGCAACCCAGGAATAAATCCCACTTCGTCGTGGTGAATAATCCTTTTAATGTACTGTTGGATCCTATTGGCTAGTATTTTGGTGAGAATTTTTGTATCCATGTTTAACAGGGATATTGGTCTCTAATTCTTTTTGATGGGGTCTTTGTCTGGTTTGGGAATCAAGGTAATGCTGGCCTCATAAAATGAGTTTGGAAGTACTCCTTCCATTTCTTTTTCTTTCTCTCTCTCTCTCTCTCTTTTTTTTTTTTTTTTTTTTTTTTGGTACAGTTTCAGAATAATACGTATTAATTCTTCTTTAAATGTTTGGTAGAATTCCCCTGGTAAGCTATCTGGCCCTGGGCTCTTCTTTGTTGGGAGATGTTTGATTACTGCTTCAAATTCCCTACTGGTTATTGGTCTGTTCAGGTTTTCTATTTCTTCCTGGTTCAGGTTTGGTCGTTTATACATCTCTTGAAATGCATCTATTTCTTTCAGATTGTCTAATTTGCTGGCATATAGTTGCTCATAGTATGTTCTTATAATTGTTTGTATTACTTTGGTGTTAGTTGTGATCGCTCCTCTTTCATTCATGATTTTATTTATTTGGGTCATTTCTCTTATCTTTTTCATTATTCTGGCTGGGGGTTTATCAATCTTATTAATTCTTTCCAAATACCAGCTCCTAGTTCCCTTGATCTGTTCTATTGTTCTTTTGGTTTCTGTTTAATTGATTTCTGCTCTGATCTTTATTATTTCTCTTCTCCTGCTGGGTTTAGGCTTTATTTGCTGTTCTTTCTCCAGCTCCTTTAGGGGTAGGGTTAGATTGTATATTTGAGACCTTTCTTGTTTCTTGAGAAAGGCTTGTATTGCTATATACTTTCCTTTTAGGACTGCCTTTTTGGCATCCCAAAGATTTTGAACAGTTGTGTTTTAATTTTTATTTGTTTCCATGAATTTTTTTACATTCTTCTTTAATTTCCTGGTTGACCCCTTCATTCTTTAGTAAGATGCTCTTTGCCTCCATGTATTTGAGTTCTTTCCAACATTCCTCTTGTGACTGAGTTCTAGTTTCAAAGCATTTAGGTCTGAAAATATGGAGGGAATGATCCCAATCTTTTGGTACCAGTTGAGACCTGATTTGTGACCCAGGATGTGATCTATTCTGGAAAATGCCCCATGTGCATTAGAGAAGAATGTGTATTCTGTCGTTTTGGGATGGAATATTCTGAATATATCTGTGAAGTCCATCATGTCCAGTGTGTCATTTAAAGCATTTATTTCCTTGTTGATCTTTTGCTTAGATGATCTGTCCATTTCAGTGAGGGGGGTGTTAAAGTCCCCTACTATTATTGTACTATAGTTGATGTGTTTCTTTGATTTTGTTATTAATTGGCTTATATAATTGGCTGCTCCCATCTTAGTGGCATAGATATTTACAATTGTTAGATCTTGTTGGATAGACCCTTTATGTATGATATAGTGTCCTTCCTCATCTCTTATTATAGTCTTTGGTTTAAAATCTAATTTGCCTGATGTAAGGATTGCCACTCCACCTTTCTTTTGATGTCAACAGCATGGTAAATGGTTTTCCACCCCCTCACTTTCAATCTGGGGGTATCTTTGGGTCTAAAATGAATCTCTTGCTTTCTTGTTTTTTAAATCCAATCTGATACCCTGTGTCTTTTGATTGGGGCATTCAACCCATTTACATTCAGGGTAACTATTGAAAGATATGAATTTAGGGCCACTCTATTGCTTGTAATGTGACTGTTACTATATATTGTCTCTTTTCCTTTCTGGCCTTTGTTACTTTCAGGCTCTTTCTTTGCTTAGAGGACACCTTTCACTATCTCTCATAGGGCTGCTTTTGTGTTCCAAAATTTTTTTAGTTTTTGTTTGTCCTGGAAGCTTTTGGGTTCCAATTTTTTTTATTTTTTATTTTATTTTATTATTTTTTTCTTATGTTATGTTAGTCACCATACAGTATGTCATTAGGTTTTGATGGATGGGACTGGAGGAGATTATGCTAAGTGAAATATTTCGTGGAAGGGTTTTATCTCTCCTTCTATTTTCAATGATAACCTAGCTGGATATAGTATTCTTGGCTGCCTATTTTTCTCGTTTAGTGCTCTGAATATATCATGCCAGTCCTTTCTGGCCTGCCCGTTCTCTTTGGATAGGTCTGCTGCCAATCAAATGTTTGTACTGTTGTAGGTTACAGTCCTCTTGTCCCAAACTGCTTTCAGGATTTTCTCTTTGTCTCTGAGACTTCTGAGTTTTACTTTAGATGTTGGGTTGTTGACCTATTTTTATTGATTTTGAGGGGGGTTTTCTGTGCCTCCTGGATTTTGATGCCTCCTTCCTTTTCCAAAATAGGGGAGTTCTTTGCTATAATTTGCTCCAATATACCTTCTGCCCCTCTCTCTCTTTCTTCTTCTTCTGGGATCCCAATTATTCTAATGTTGTTTCATCTTATGGTATCACTTATCTCTCGAATTCCCAGCTCCTGATCCACTAGCTGTTTATCTCTTTTTCCCAGCTTCTTTATGCTTTATCATTTAGTCTTCTATATAACTAATTCTCTCTTCTGCCTTATTCATCCTAGCAGTTAGAGCCTCCATTTTTTATTGCACCTCATTAATAGTATTTTTTTAAATTTTATTATGTTATGTTAGTCACCATACAATACATCATTGGTTTTTGATGTGGTGATCCACAATCTATTGTTTTCGTATAACACCCAGTGCTCCATGCAGTATGTGCCCTCCTTTATACACATCACCGGGCTAACCAATCCCCCCTCTCCCCTCCCCTCTAAATCCCTGTTTGTTTCTCAGAGTCCATAGTCTCTCATGGTTCATCTCTCCTTCCAATCCCCCCCCATTTTTCTCTTCCTTCTCCTAATGTCCTCCATGCTATTCCTTATGTTCCACAAGTAAGTGAAACCATATGATAATTGACTTTCTCTGCTTGACTTATTTCACTTAGCATAATCTCCTCCAGTCCCATCCATGTTGATGTAAAAGTTGGGTATTCATCCTTTCTGAATGCTCAGTAATATTCCATTGTATATATGGACCACATCTTCTTTATCCATTCATCTATTGAAGGGCATGTCAGCTCTTTCCACAGTTTAGCTATTGCGGATATTGCTACTATGAACATTGGGGTGCATATGGCCCTTCTTTTCACTACATCTCTGTCTTTAGGGTAAATACCCAGGAGTGCAATTGCTGGGTCATAGGGTAGCTCTATTTTTAATTTTTGAGGAACCGTCCACACTGTTTTCCAAAGTGGCTGTACCAACTTGCATTCCCACCAACAGTGCAAGAGGGTTCCCCTTTCTCCACAACCTCTCCAACATTTGTTGTTTCTTGCCCTGTCCATTTTTGCCATTCTAACTGGTGTAGGGTGGTATCTCAATGTGGTTTTGATTTGGATTTCCCTGATGGCTAATGATGATGAACATTTTTTCATGTGTCTGTTAGCCATTTGTATGTCTTCTTCAGAGAAGTGTCTTTTCATGTCTTCTGCCCACTTTTTGACTACATTATTTGTTTTTTGGATGTTGAGTTTGAGAAGTTCTTTATAGATCTTGGATACTAGCCCTTTATCTGTAGTGTCATTTGCAAATATCTTCTCCCATTCTGTGGGTTGCCTCTTTGTTTTGTTGACTGTTTCCTTTGCTGTGCAGGTGCTTTTTATCTTGATGAAGTCCCAAAAGTTCATTTTTCCTTTTGTTTCACTAGCTTTTGGAGATGTATCTTGAAAGAGGTTGCTGTGGCCGATGTCAAAGAGGTTACTGCCTATGTTCTCCTCTAGGATTTTGATGGATTCCTGTCTCACATTGAGGTCTTTCATCCACTTTGAGTTTATCTTTGTGAATGGTGTTAGAGAATGGTCGAGTTTCATTTTTCTGCATGTAGTTGTCCAATTTTCCCAGCACCATTTATTGAAGAGACTGTCTTTTTTTCCTGCTTTGTCAAAGATTATTTGACCATAGTGTTGAGGGTCCATATCTGGGTTCTCTATTCTGTTCCATTGGTGTATAGGTCTGTTTTTGTGCCAGTACCATGCTGTCTTGATGATCACTGGTTTGAAATATAGCTTGAAATCGGGCAACGTGATGCCCCCAGCTTTGTTTCTCTTTTTCAACATTTCCTTGGCGATTCGGGGTCTTTTCTGATTCCAAACAAATTTTAGGATTGTTTGTTCCAGCACTTTGAAAAATGTCATTGGGATTTTGATTGGGATGGCATTGAAGGAATAGATTGCTCTGGGTAGCATAGACATTTTAACAATGTTTATTCTACTGATCCATGAGCATGGAATATTTTCCCATCTTTTTGTGTCTTCTTCAATTTTTTTCATGAGTGTTTTGTAGTTCCTAGAGTATAGGTCCCTTACCTCTTTGGTTATGTTTATTCCGAGGTATCCTGTGGTGTTTGGTGCGATTGTAAATGGAATCGTTTCTCTAATTTCTCTTTCTACAATTGCGTTGTTAGTGTATAAGAAAGCAACTGATTTCTGTGCATTGATTTTGTATCCTGCCACATTACTGAATTCCTGTATGAGTTCTAGTAATTAGGGGGTGGAGTCTTTTGGGTTTTCCACATAAACTATCATGTCGTCTGCAAAAAGAGAGAGTTTGACTTCTTCTTTGCCAATTTGAATATCTTTTATTTCTTTTTGTTGTCTGATTTCTGTTGCTCGGACTTCTAGTACTATGTTGAACAATAGCGGCAAGAGTGGGCATCATTGTCATGTTCCTGATCTTAAGGGAAAGGCTCTCAGCTTTTCTCCATTGAGGATGATATTCACTGGGGGTTTTTCATAGATGGGTTTTATGAACTTGGGGAATGTTCCCTCTATCCCTATACTCTGGAGTTTTAGTCAGGAAAGGATGTTGTATTTTGTCCAATGCTTTTTCTGCATCAATTGAGAGGAGCATATGGTTCTTCACCGTCCCCTTATTAATGTGTTCTATCACATTGACTGTTTTTCGAACGTTGATCCACCCTTGCATCCCGGGGATAAATCCCACTTGGTCATGGTGGATGATCCTTTTAATGCATTATTGGATCCTATTAGTCTGGATTTTGTTGAGGTTTTTGGAAACCAAATTCATCAGAGATATTGGTCTGAAATTATCCTTTTTGATAGGGTCTTTACCTGGTTTGGGGATTAAGGTAATGCTGGCCTCATAGAATGAGTTTGGAAGTTTTCCTTCTGTTTCTGTTTTTTGAAAAAGCTTCAGTAGAATAGGTATTATTTCTTCTTTGAATGTTCGGTAGAATTCCCCAGGGAATCCATCAGGCCCTGGACTCTTGTTTTTTGGGAGGTTTCTGATCACTGCTTCAATCTTGTTACTGGTTATTGGCCTATTCAAGTTGTCCATTTCTTCCTGTTTCAGTCTTGGCAGCTTATAGGTTTCCAGGAAGGCCTCCATTTCATCCAGATTACTCAGTTTATTGGCATTTAGTTGTTGATAATAATTTTTAATAATTGTTTCTATTTCCTTGGTGTTAGTCATGATCTCTCCCCTTCATTCATAATTTCATTAATTTGGGTCCTTTTTCTTTTCTTTTGGATAAGTCTGGCCATTGGTTTATCGATCTTATTAATTCTTTCAAAGAACCAACTTCTACTTTTGTTGATATGATCTACTCTGTTTCTGGTTTCTATTTCATTGATCTCTGCTGTAATCTTAATTATTTGTCTTCTAATGCGTGGCTTAGGCATCATTTGTTGCTTTTTCTCTAGTTTTTTAAGTTGTAGAGTTAGGTGGCGAATTCGGGATTTTTCTTTTTTTTTGAGTGATGCTTGGATGGCTATGTATTTCCCCATTAGGACCGCCTTTGCAGTATCCCATAGGTTTTGGACCGATGTGTTTTCATTCTCATTGATTTTCATGAATTGTTTAAGTTCTTATTTGATTTC
Source organism: Halichoerus grypus (assembly GCF_964656455.1). NCBI lineage: Eukaryota > Metazoa > Chordata > Mammalia > Carnivora > Phocidae > Halichoerus > Halichoerus grypus. Next base: position 82,309,420 of record NC_135727.1, read on the forward strand.
CTGTTTGACCCAAACATTCTTTTTTTTTTTTTTAAGCTTTTTTAATTTATTTGACAGAGAGAGACACAGCGGGAGAGGGAACACAAGCAGGGAGAGTGGGAGAGAGAGAGGAAGGCCTCCCGCTGAGCAGGGATCCTGATGTGGGGCTCGATCCCCGGACGCTGGGCTCATGACCTGAGCTGAAGGCAGACGCTAAACGACTGAGCCACACAGGCGCCCATGACCCAAACATTCTTGAGCAGAGTGGGCTTTAGCTTCCAAGTGTTTGAATTTCTGCAATTTTTTTCTTGTGATTGAGTTCCAGTTTTAAAGCATTGTGGTCTGAGAATATGCACGGAATAATCTCAATCTTTTGGTATCGGTTGAGACCTGATTTGTGACTCAGTATGTGGTCTATTCTGGAGAAAGTTCCATGTGCGCTCGAGAAGAATGAGTATTCTGTTGTTTTAGGGTGGAATGTTCTGTAAATATCTATGAGGTCCATCTGGTCCGAATTATCATTCAAAGCTCTTGTTTCCTTGTTGATTTTCTGCTTAGATGATCTGTCCATTGCTGAGAGTGGAGTATTGAGGTCTCTTACAATTAACGTATTGTTGTCAATATGACTCTTTATTTTGGTTAACAGTCGGCTTATGTAGATGGCTGCTCCCATGTTGGGGGCATAGATATTTACAATTGTTACATCTTCTTGTTGGATAGACCCTTTAAGAATGATATAGTGTCCTTCTGTGTCTCTTATTACAGACTTTAGCTTATAATCTAATTTATCTGATATAAGAATTGCTACCCCAGCTTTCTTTGGAGGTCCGCTGGCATGGAAGATGGATCTCCATCCCTTCACTTTCAGTCTGCATGTATCTTTCGTTTCAAAATGAGTCTCTTGTAGACAGCATATGGATGGGTCCTGTCTTTTTATCCAATCTACAACCCTTTGCCGTTTTATGGGAGCATTTATGCCATTCACGTTGAGAGTGATTATTGAAAGATATGAATTAATTGTCATTATGTTGCCTGTAAAGATGCTGTTTTCATAGATTGTCCCTGTAAATTTCTGTTGTAGATCACTCCTGGGGTCTTTCTCCTTTTATAGAACCCCCCTTAATATGTCTTGCAGGGCCAGCTTAGTGGTCACATATTCTTTCAGTTTCTGCCGGTCGTGGAAGCTCTGCATCTCTCCATCTTTTCTAAATGAAAGCCTTGCCGGATAAAGTATTCTTGGCTGCATGTTCTTCTCATTTAGTACCCTGAATATGTCTTGCCAGGCCTTTCTGGCTTGCCAGGTCTCTGTGGATAGGTCTGACGTTATTCTGATGTTCCTCCTTCTGTACGTAAGGAATCGCTTCCCCTTAACTGCCCTTAAGATGGTTTCCTTGGTTCTAAGATTTGCAAGTTTTACTATTACATGCTGGGATGTTGGCCTGTTTTCCTTGATCTTAGGAGGGGTCCTCTTTGCCTCTAAGACTGGAATGTTTGTTTCATTCCCCAGATCAGGGAATTTCTCAGCTATGATTTGGTCAAATACATCCTCTAGTCCTCTCTCTCTCTCCACTCCTTCTAGGATTCCAATTATTCTGACATTGGAACGCTTCATGGTGTCCCTTATTTCTCTGATTCTATTTTCATGGATTCTCAGTTGTTTTTCCCTGGCTTCCTCTTTTCCCTTCTTATCTATTATATTGTCTTCCAAGTCTCTTATTTGCTCTTCTGCCTCAGTTACCTTCGCTGTTAGATTATCTAGATTGGATTGGATCTCATTGATAGCATTTTTAAGTTCTGCCAATTCACCTTTTTTTTCAGATCTTAGAGACTCTATGTTGCCAGTAATTGATTTCTCCATTCTAACCACTGTCTTCTCAATTGCTAGCCTGAATTCTATCTCCGACATCTTGGTTATATCTCCATCCATTTTTATATCTGTAGCAGGAGTCATAATCTCTGAGTCTTTTCTATGTTTTGGGTTCCTCCTAGTCATTCTGTTGATGGGTGTTTGAGGGAATGTATAGAGTCCAAATTATTGACCAGAACCCAAGCAAGATGCACCTGTTTTCTTTGGACCTTAGGGTTGCTGTCTTCTTGTTTTCCCAGCCTGTCTTCTCGGGGAGGGTCCTGCCGCGCTGTTACTCAGGGAACCCTGTTTGGGCGGTGTTGCCCTGCCCCCCAGTGGTGGGGAATGGGCTCAGCGGGAATCAGTTTTTGGGGCTTTTGTTCTCTGGCGGCTTTCCCTGGCGGCTTTCCGTGTCTCTTCCGTGAGTCAGAGCATTAGAGACCATTTCCAACCCTCTGCCTCAGAGCAGAGAGATCGCAGTCTGTTCTTCAGTGAGCTCTCCAGGCCACATCATCTCCGTTTCTGTCTGGTGCTATAAACTGCAGTGTCCTGAGTTGTGCGCCCCTCCGCAGTGCTCCCAGTCCTGCCTCCAGGTCGGGGCATGTCTCTGCCCTTTGTGCTTCTAAAACTGCCAGTGGCTCCCAGTTCTCGCGCTTACAACCCTGCCGCTCTGGTTTTGCGCCCTGGGGTCTGCAGTTCGCAGGTGTGACCCCGCCGCTCCGGGTTTCAGCCCCGGGTGTTGCCCTAAATTCCTTTCCCCACCGCTACCTGTCTGCGAGTCTGTGCCCTGTCCTCAGTGCACGAGACTGTCACTCACTGGCAGTGTAGCATCCTCATGGCCAGGCACCCTCCCCCTGCTGTTTATCCTCCAATATCTGCTCCCAGAATCATGGCTCCCTGCTTCGTACCTCAAAACCAACCGCCTGCGATATTCTGTTTGTAGAGATCAAGATCTTCTTACATTTCAGGCTGGTTTTGTGGGTGTTCAGAGTGTTCTGGTAGATATCCAGCTTAATTCCAGGGACCAGTTGAAATAGGGTCCCCTACTCCTCTGCCATCTTTCCCCCTCCTCCTAGAACAGCCTGTGTTCTGAGCGAGCTCTTGTGTCCCATGGGCTGCACCTTGCTCTGGGACAGCCCTTTGACCTTTGCTATGTCTGTAATGATAGCACAATCCCTGAGTTCATGGAATAGTTACCTTTATTTCCCATATGTGAATACGGAAGCTCTGAGAGGGAGCTGAGAAGAACTTTCCAGGGAAAGTTCCCACCTGAATGGCAAAGGGAGATCCCCACACCTCATTAATAGTCTTTTTGATTTCGACTTGGTTAGATTTTATTTGTTTTATTTCTCCAAAAATTATTCTCTAGTATCTTCCATGCTTCTTTCAAGCCAGTAGTATCTTTATAATCATCATTCTGAACTCTAGTTCTGACATCTTACTAATGTCTGAATTGATTATTTCCCTGGCAGTTGGAACTGCCTCTTGTTCTTTTTTTTTCCCCCCTTAGGTGAGTTTTCCATCTTGTCATTTTGTCCAGAGAATAGATGAATGAGAGATCAAAATGCTAAAAGGGTAACAACGATCCCAGAAAAGTATACTCTAAACAAATCAGAAGAGACCCGAAACTGGGGTGGGGGGAAATAAAGGAAAAGGAAAAAAAAAAAAGAGTATGGTCAGGCTGGTGAATCAAACAGAGCCACACAGTAGATTTTTGGTGTATTTTGCTCTGTTAGATGAAATTTCCTCCCAAAATTTTAAAGAAAGAAAAACATATATATATACAAAAATAAGAGTAAATACAATGAAGGGATGGAATATGACTCTAAAGATGAAAATTAAAAAAAGATTTTAAAAAAGGAATTGATAAGAAGTTGGTTGAAGAAAGAACGAATAAATTTTTCAACAAAAAAAGAGTAAATGTGATCAGCGGGAGACTAGGACAAAGTCATACACTAGATTTAGGGTATATTTTGGTCTGTTAGAAGAAACTGTATCCCAAACTTTTAAAGAAAGAAAAAATATATATATATACAAATATGAGGTTAAATACAAGGGATAAAATAAGACTTCAAAAATGGAAATGAAAAAAGTTTTTTAAAAAGGAATTGATAAGATTAGATGTTTGAAAAAGGAAAGATGAAAAATTCAACTATAAAATAGAAAAAAAAAATAAAGAAAATTTTAAAAATTAACTTTGAAAGACTAAAGAATCATGGGGAAAAAAAACATGAATTCTATGTGCTGTATACCCCTAGCACTGGGGTTTTGCCTTTCGGTAAACTGGGTGTTGGCTGGATGTTCTTACTGATCTTCTGGGGGAGGGGCCTGTTGCAGTGATTCTCAAATGCCTTTGCCCGAGGTGGAATTGCACCTCCCTTGCCAGGGTCCAAGCTAAGTAATCTCCTCAGGTTTGCTCTCAGTACCTTTTGTTTCCTGAAAGCTTTCAGTACAGCTTTGGAGGATGAGAGTGAAAATGGCAGCCTCCCAATCTCTGGTCCTGGAGGAGCCAAGAGCTCAGGGTCCCACTCCTCAGTGAGCCCTCACAGAAAAGCAGTCAGTCACTCTTTTCTCCCTGGTCTCTGGCTGCCTTCAGTGCTCACCAGGCCTGTGCCTGAGCATTTCTATCTCTGGCACACGACCCAGTTTGGAGTCTCCAAACCCAACAGATTCCTGCAATGGGCTTGCATACTGCTCCTCCTGAGTGAGGAAGGGGAGTCTCCCTGGACCTGCCATTTGTTTGGTTCCTACTCGAAGAGCAGGAAGATCACAGTATGTCAACCCTGAACTGAGAGCCCACTCCTCAGCTCCGTCTTTGCAGCTGGCTTCCCCACTCTGATACCTGGGAGCTCTGCCACACTCAGGCATCCCCAGTCTTTCTGTGACTCTGAGGGTCCTAAGACAACACTGTCCCAGTGAGGGTTCCACCTCCCCTCCCCCTGCTTAGCCACTAGAGTGACATCCCTCAATGAAGCAGACTTCTAAAAGTTCCGATTTTGTGCCCCACTGTTCTATCACTTGCTGGTAGCCGGCTGACGGAGACTCCCTTCCCCCCATGGTGTATCTTCCCAAATATCGCCCCAGATTCACTTCTCTGCATGTCCTATCTTCCAGAGAGTGGTCACTTTTCTGTTATGGAGTTGCTTCTATTCTTTTCTTTGATCTCCTGTTGAGTTTCTGGTGTTCTGAATGGTTTGATAACTATCTAGCTGAATTCCTGTGACCAGACGAAATTTAGGTCTCCTACTCCTCTGCCATCTTGCTCCACCCACCTGGGCCAAACTCTGTTCATCTTGGTGAGTATTTTGACATCCATATTCATCAGGGATATTGGTTTGTAATTCTCCTTTTTGATAAGGTCTTTCTTTGGTTTTGGGATGAAGGTAATGCTTGCCTCATAGAACGAGTTTGGAAGTTTTACTTCCATTTCTACTTTTAGAAACAGCTTCAGAAGAATAAGTATTACTCCTTCTTAAATGTTTGGTAGAATTCCCCTGGGAAGCCATCTGGCCTTGGACTCTTGTTTTTTGGGAGGTTTTTGATTATTGCTTCAATTTCCTTGATGGTGATTGGTCTGTTCAGATTTTCTATTTTTTCCTATTTCAATTTTGTTTGTTTATAATTTTCCAGGAATGTATCCATTTCTTCCAGATTGCCTAATTTGTTGGAATATAGTTACTCATAATATGTTCTTAAAATTATCTGTATTTCCTTGGTATTAGTCATGATTTCTCCTCTTTCATTCATGATTTTATTAATTTACATTCTTTCTCTTTTCTTTTGGATAAGTATGGTTTGAGGTTTACCAATTGTATTAATTCTTTCAAAGAACCATCTTCTAGGTTCATTGATCTGTTCTAGTACTCTTTTGGTTTTATTTCATTGAGTTCTGATCTAATCTTGATTATTTCTCTTCTCCTGCTTGGTTAAGCCTTTATTTGCTCTTCTTTCTCCAGATTCTTTAGGTGTAAGGTTCACATGTGTATTGGGGAGGCTTAGATGGCTATGTACTTCATTTTTGAGAGAGGATTAGATGGCTGTGTACTTCCCTCTTAGGACCGCCTTTGCTGTGTCCCAAATGTTTGAATAGATTTGTTTTCATTCTCATTCATTTCCATGATATTTTAAAATTATTCTTGAATTTCCTGGTTGATGTATTCATTCTTTAGCAGGATGCTCTTTAACCTCCAATTGTTTGAGTTCCTTCCATATTTCCTCTTGTGATTGAGTTCGTTTCAAACCGTTGTGGTCTGAAAATATGCAGGGAATAATTCTAAACTTTTAGTATTGGTTGAGAACTGATTTGTGATCCAGTATGTGATTTATTCTTGAGAATGTTCCATGTGCACTTGGACTCATTCAAGTGAGTATTCTGTTCTTTTAGGATGGAATGTTCTGTATGTATCTGTGAAGTCTGTCTGGTTCAGTGTGTCATTCAAAGCCATTGTACTTTTTTTGATCTTCTGATTAGATGATCTGTCCATTTCTGTGGGTGGGCTGTTGAAGTCTCCTATTAGTATCAATGTGTTTGTTTACCTTTATTATTAATTGGTTTATATAATTGCCTGCTCCTTTGTTGGAAGCATAAATGTTTACAATTGTTAAATCTTCTTTTTGGATAGACCATTTATGTATGATATAGTGTCCCTCTTAATCTCGTACTACAGTCTTTGGTTTAAAATCTGATATGAGGATTGCTACCCCAGCTTTCTTTTGAGGTCCATTAGTGTAGCAAATCATTTTCCAACCCCTCACTTTCTGTCTCGAGGTGTCCTTAGGTATAAAGTGAGTCTCTTGAGTAGAGGCAAGAAGGTAGAGGAGTGGGGAACTCCGTTTCAACCAGTCCCCTGAATTTAGCTAGATATCTACCAAGCCACTCTGAACACCCACGAAATCAGCCTGAGATATAAGATTATATTTCTGGATCTCTACGGGGGCAGAAGATGATCAATCCAGAGGTATGAAAGATGGGGTTGGGATTGCTTGGACAAATGTCAGAGGATAAACAGAAGGGAGAGGGGACCACCAGAAGCTAGGCTTTGGAAAGTAATACCCTAGTGCAAAAGCATCCTGTGCCTGGGGACCAGTGATAGCTTGGAGAGCGGTGGCCAAGGGTTGGGAAGGGACTGATAACAGTGCTCAAACAGAACACAGGGGCTTAAGGGGCAAACGCTGGGACCAGGCAGCCAGAGCGCCACCAGCTGCTGCTTGTGTAGACACCAGCACTAGAGAGGACCCCATTCGGACCTATTCCCACAGACACGGGGAGCCAGACACCACTCCTGCCATGGCCCAGGCCCGCCCAGACTGGGATCACTTGCAGTTTGGGTGGTACAGGGGGCAGAGAAAAGTGGAGGCCAGGGTTCACCACTGAGAGGATCACTGGGGGTGTGCACTGCCTATGGGAGGCTGCAGTTTTCAGCAGTGCTTACAGAGCGGGAGACTGTGTGTTCTGGAGGCATCAGAGAGGAGCAGACTGTGGTTTCCCTCTCTTGGGGCAGAAGTATGGGTGCAGACATCTTCCTTTGTTCTGACCCTCCGAAAGGGCGTGAAAAGCCGCTAGAGAACAAAAGCCGCCAGAGAACAAAAGCCAAAAAAAAAACAGTTTCTACGGAGCCCAGGTCCTTGATAGGGGGCAGGGCAACTCTGCCCAAGCAAGATTGACTGAAAAACAATGCAGCAAGCCCCTCCGCCAGAAGACAAGCTGGAAGAACAAAGGGACAACAACCCCAGGGTCTCCAAAAAACTATAAAACCCCAACACCAGGGTTGCCTCATGGCCTGTGTATTTCTTAGATACAACTTTTATCTCTCTTTTTATTAATTCTTTCTCATGCTTCTTCTGTTTTTTTTAACCTACTTATCATTTCAACCAGATGTTTGATACAAAATATTCCATTATAACGTTTTAACTTGAACTTTTTCACACATATACTTTTTTCTTTTTCTTTTATATATATATAGAGAGAGATATAAGCTTCAAAGTAGACCTTTTTCCCTACTCAATACTACCTTTAAATTAAATTAAAATTAAACTACCAGTTTTAATTTCCCTGTATCACTAGGAAGTACTATTCTCTAACAAAGAGAACAAAATCCAACCAGGAAGAGCTGAAACACTCCACCTTATGAACATAGAGGAATTATAGCCACCTTCCCTTCACCCCCATCTTTTTTTGTTCTTTTTTTTTTTTTTTTTTTGTCGGTTTTTGGGTTTTTTTGTGGGTTTTGTTTGTTTGTTTGTTTTTGGTACTTTAGAAATCTTATTCTTGGGTTTCATTTGGGCTGGGTATTTTTGGTGGTGGTTTCCAATTGCTCTGAAATTTCCCAGGGTGCATCTTCCCTGGATTGTGGTTGATATTTTTGACTGTACATCCCCTCAACCACAACTCAACAGAATGACTAGGAGGAGGAACTCCCAACAAAGAAAAGACCCAGAGAAAATGGCCTCTCCTGCAGACCTAATGCATATTGATATAAGCAAGATGTCTAAAATAGACTTCAGCGTAACAGTTATGAAGATGATAGCTAGGATGGAGAAATCGATTAATGGCAACATAGAGCCTCTAAGGGCAGAAATGAGAGCTGAACTGGCAGAATTTAAAAATGCTGTCAATGAAATCCAATCTAATCTAGATACTCTAAGAGCTAGAGTAAACAAGGCAGGAGAATGAATTAGTGATCTAGAAGACTGATAGAAAAGAAAGAAAATGAGGAAGCCTGTGAGAAACAGTTTAAAATCCATGAAAACAGAATTAGAGAAATAAGTGACACCATGAAACGTTCCAATGTCAGAATTATTGGGATCCCTGAGCGGGTGGAGAGAGAGAGGACTAGAAGATATATTTGAGCAAATCATAGCTAAGAACTTCCCTATTCTGGGGAATGAAACCAACATTCATGTCCTAGAGGCAGAGAGGACCCATCCCAAGATCAAGCAGAGCAGACTAAAGCCCTGGCATAAGATAATAAAACTCACAAATCTTAGAACCAAGGAAACCAGCTTAAGGGCAGTTGGGGGAAGAGATTCTTACATACAAAGAAAGAACATCAGAATAACGTCAGACCTATCCAGAGAGACATAGCAAACAAGAAAGGTCTGGCCAGACATATTCAGGGTACTAAACAAGAAAAACATGTAACCAAGAATACTTTATCCAGCAAGGCTGTTATTTAGAATGGATGGAGAGATACAGAGCTTCCAGGACCTGTAGAAACTGAAAGAATATGTGACCACTAAGTCGGCCTGCAAGAAATATAAGGAGGCTTCTATAAAAGGAGAAAGACCCCACGAGTGACAAAGAACAGAAATTTTTCATTAGTATTCATTTATTTTTTATTTATTATGTTATGTTAATCACCATACATTACATCATTAGTTTTCAAAGTAGTGTTCTATGATTCATTGTTTGCATATAACACCCAGTGCTCCATGCAGTACGTGCCCTCTTTAATACCCAGCAGGCTAACCCATCCCCTCACTCCCTCCTCTCTGGAACTCTCAGTTTGCTTCTCAGAGTCCATAGTCTCTCATGGACATCATCTTCCCCTCCGATTCCTCCCCCTTCATTTTTCCCTTCCTGCTATCTTCTTCTTCTTCTTCTTTTTTTTAAACATATAATGTATTATTTGTTTCAGAGGTACAGGTCTATGAATCAACAGTCTTACACAATTCACAGTGCTCACCATAGCACATACCTTCCCTGATGTCTATCACCCAGCCACCCCATCCCTCCCACACCCCACCACTCCAGCAACACTTGTTTGTTTCCTGAGATTAAGAATTCCTCATATCAGTGAGGCCATATGATACATGTCTTTCTCTGGTTGACTTATTTCGCTCAGCATAATACCCTCTAGTTCCATCCACATCATTGAAAATTTACAAAAACAATCTATAGAAATAAGGACTCCACAGGCAACATGATGACAATTAATTCATATCTTTCAATACTCACTCTCAATGTGAACAGCCTAAATGCTCCCATAAAATAGCACAGGGATGCAGATTGGATTAAAAAAACAGGACCCATCCATATGCTGTCTATAAGAGACTTATTTTGAACCTAATGATACATCCAGACTGAAAGTGAACAGATGAGCATCCATCTTGATGCGAACGGACATCAAAAGAAAGCTGAGGTAGCAATTCTTATATCAGACAAATTAAATATTAAACTAAAGACTGTAGTTAGAGACACAGAAGGACACTATATCATTCTTAAAGGATCTATTCAACAAGAAGATCTAACAATTGTAAATATCTATGCCCCCAACATGGGAGCAGCCATCTATATAAGCCAACTGTTAACCAAAATAAAGAGTCATAATGATAACAATACATTAATTGTAGGAGACCTCAATACTCCACTCTCAGCAATAGACAAATCATCTAAGCAGAAAATCAACAAAGAAAGAAGAGCTTTGAATGATACACTGGACCATACGGACCTCATATACAGAACATTCTACCCTAAAACAACAGAATACTCATTCTTCAGCACACATGGAACATTCTGCAGAATAGACCACATACTGGGTCACAAATCAGGTCTCAACAAATACCAAAAGACTGAGATTATTCCCTGCATATTCTCAGACCACAATGCTTTAAAACTGGAACTCAATCATCACAAGAAAGAATTTGTCAGAAATTCAAACACTTGGAAGCTAAAGACCACTCTGCTCAAGAATGTTTGGGTAAAACAGGAAATCAAAGAAGAACTTAAACAATTCATGGATCCAATGAGAACGAAAACACATCCGTCCAAAACCTATGGGATACTGTATGCAAAGGTGGTCCTAAGGGGCAAATACATAGCCATCCAAACCTCTCTCAAAAACAATAGGAAAATCCCGAATTCACCAACTAACTTTACACCTTAAAGAACTAGAGAAAAAGCAACAAACGATGCCTAAGCCACACATTAGAAGAGAAATAATTAAGATTAGAGCAGAGATCAATGAATTAGAAACGAGAAACACAGTAGATCAGATCAAAGTAACTGGAAGCTGGTTCTTTGAAAGAATTAATAAGATTGATAAAATACCGGCCAGACTTATCCAAAAGAAAAGAGAAAGGACCCAAATTAATAAAATTATGAATGAAAGGGGAGAGATCACGACTAACAAAGGAAATGGAAACAATTATTATAAATTATTATCAACAACTATATGCCAATAAATTGAGCAACCTGGATGAAATGGATGCCTTCCTGGAAACCTATAAACTACCAAGACTGAAACAGGAAGAAATTGACAACCTGAATAGGCCAATAACCAGTAACGAGATTGAAGCAGTGATCAAAAACTTCCCATAAAACAAGAGTCCAAGGCCTGATGGATTCCCTGGGAAATTCTACCAAACATTTAAAGAAAAAATAACACCTATTCTCCTGAAGCTTTTTCAAAAAAAATAGAAACAGAAGGAAAACTTCCAGACTCATTCTATGAGGCCAGCATTACCTTGATCCCCAAACCAGGCAAGGACCCTATCAAAAAGGAGAATTTCAGACTCATATCCCTAATGAATATGGATTCCAAAATCCTCAACAAAATCCTAGATAATAGGATCCAATGTACATTAAAAGGATCATCCACCACGACCAAGTAGGATTTATCCCCAGATGCAAGGGTGGTTCAACATTTGCAAATCAATCAATGTGATAGATCACATTAATAAGAGGAGAGAGAAGAACCATATGGTCCTCTCAGTTGATGCAGAAAAAGCATTTGACAAAATACACCATCCTTTCCTGATTAAAACTCTTCAGAATATAGGGATACAGAAAACATTCCTCAAGTTCATAAAATCCATCTATGAAAAACCCCCAGCAAATATCATCCTCAATGGGGAAAAGCTGAGATCCTTTCCCTTAAGATCAGGAACCAGACAAGGATACCCAATCTCACCACTATTGTTCAACATAGTACTAGAAGTCTTGGCACCACCAATGAGACAACAAAAAGAAATAACAGGTATTCAGATTGGCAAAGAATTCAAACTCTCTCTCTTTGCCGATGACATGATACTTTATGTGGAAAATCCAAAAGACTCCACCCCCAAATTACTAGAACTCATACAGCAATTCAGTAATGTGGCAGGATACAAAATCAATGCACAGAAATCAGTTGCTTTCTTAGAAGGCAAACATTAGGGAATAATTTCCATTTACAATAGCACCAGAAACCATAAGATAACTTGGAATAAACCTAACCAAAGAGGTAAAGGATCTATACTCTAGGAACTACAGAACACTCATGAAAGAAACTGAAGAAACAAAAAGATGGAAAAACATTTCATGCTCATGGATTGGAAGAATAAACATTGTTAAAATGACTATGCTGCCCAGAGCAATCTGTACCTTCATCGCCATCCTGATCAAAATTCCAATGACATTTTTCAAAATGCTGGAACAAACAACCCTAAAATTAATATGGAGTCAGAGAAGACCCTGAATCACCAAGGAAATGTTGAAAAAAAAAAAAAAAGTTGTTGGCATCACATTGCCTGATTTCAAGCTATTTTGAAAACCATGTTCACCAAGACAGCACGTTACTGGCAAAAAAACAAAAACAAAAACAAAAACAAAAAACAGACATATAGACCAATGTAACAGAATAGAGAGCCCAGATGTGGGCTCCTCTATGGTTAAATAATCTTCAACAAAGCAGGGAAAAAATATGCAATGGAAATCAATAAATGGTGCTGGGAAATTTGGGTAGCTCTATAGAGAAGAATGAAACTTGATCATTCTTTAACACCATACACAAAGATAAATTCTAAATGGGTGAAAGACCTCAAAGTGAGACAGGAATCCATCAAAATCCTAGAGGAGAACATAAGCAGTAAGCCCTTCAATATCGGCCACAGCAACATCTTTCAAGATATATCTCCAAAGGACAATGAAACAAAAGCAAAAATGAACTTTTGGGACTTCATCAAGCTAAAAAGATTCTGCACAGCAAAAGAAACAGTCAACGAAACAAAGCGTGAAACACAGAATGGGAGAAGATATTTGCAAATGACACTACAAACGGCTGATATCCAAGATCTATAAAGCACTTCTCAAACTCAACACCCAAAAAACAAATAATGAAGTCAAAAAGTGGGCAGAAGACATGAAAAGACACTTCTCTGAAGAAGACATACAAATGGTTAGCAGACACATGAAAAATTGTTCATCATCATTAGCCATCAGGGAAATTCAAATCAAAACCACAATGAGATACCACCTTACCCCACTTGGAATGGCAAAAATTGACAAGACAAGAAACAACAAATGTTGGAGAGGTTGTGGAGAAAAGGGAACCCTCTTACACTGTTGGTGGCAGTGCAAGTTGGCACAGCCACTTTGGAAAACAATGTGAACTTGCCTGAAAAAATTAAAAATAGAGCTGCCCTATGACCCAGCAATTGCACTACTGGGCATTGACCGCAAAGACAGAGATGTAGTGAATAAAAGGGTCAAATGCACCCCAACGTTCATAGCAGCAATGTCCACACTAGCCAAACTGTGGAAAGAGCCAAAATGCCCTTCAACAGACGAATGGATAAAGAAGATGTGGTCCATATATACAACAGGATATTACTGAGCATTCAGAAAGGATGAATACCCAACTTTTACATCAACATGGATGGGACTGGAGGAGATTATGCTAAGTGAAATAAGTCAAGCAAAGAAAGTCAATTATCATGTGGTTTCACTTATTTGTGGAACATACGGAATAACATGGAGGACAATAGGAGAAGGAAGGGAAAGATGAAGGGAGGAAAATTGGAGAGGGAGATGAACCATGAGAAAAATGGACTCTGAGAAACAAACTGAGGATTTTAGAGGGGAGGAGCATGGGGGGATTGGTTAGTCCAGTACTGGGTATTAAGGGGGCATGTTTTGTATGGAGCACTGGGTGTTATACAAAAACAATGAATCATGGAACACTACATCAAAAACCAGCGATGTACTGTATGGTGACTAACATAATATAACAAAATAAAATCAAACTAAAAAAAGAAATTAAAGAAAATATTCAAAAAAACATAGAAACTAATGAAAATGAAAACACAACAGTTAAAAATCCTTGGGATACAGCAAGAGACATACAAGATTGAAATATATAGCAATACAGGCCTTTCTCAGGAAACAAGAAAACCTCAAGTACATAACCTAATACATCACCTAAAGGAGCTATAGAACATTCAGCAAATAAAGCCTAAATCCAGCAGTAGAAGAGAAATAATGAAGATTAAGGCATAAATCAATGAAATAGAAATCTAAAGAACAGTAGAACAGATCAACAAACTTTGGAGCTGGTTCTTTGAAAGAATTAATAAGATTAATAAATCCCTAGGCAGACTTAGAAAAAGAGGACCCAAATAAATAAAATCATAAATGAAAGAGGTGAGATCACAACCAATAGCAAAGAAATACAATTAGAATTTACTTTTATGAACAATTATGTGCCAACAAATTAGGCAGTATGGAAGAAGGGAACGCATTGCAAGAAATATATAAACTACCAAAACTGAAACTAGAAGAAATAGAAAAACTGAACAGACCAATAACCAGAAGGAAATAGAAGCAGTAACCAAAAATCCCCCCAGAAATAAGAGTCAGGGCCGGATGGATCCCCAGCGGAATTCTACCAAACATTTAAAGAAGAATTAATGCTGATTCTTCTGAAGCTCTTCCAAAAAAATAGAAATGGAAAGAAAACTTCCAAATACATTCTATGAGGTCAGCATTACCTTGATCCCAAAATAAGACAAAAACCCAACCAAAAAGAGAATTTCAGATCAATATCTCTGATGCAAATTAATATAAAATTTCTCACCAAGATACTGGCTAATAGGATCCAACAGTACATTAAAAAGATTTATTCCTGGGATGCAAGGGTGTTTCAATATCTGCAAATCAATCATTGTGATACACCACATTAATTAATGAAAGTATTGGAACCCTATGATCCTCTGAATAGATGCAGGTAAAGCATTTGTCAAAATTCCTCATCCTTGCTTAATGAAAACTTTCTGCGGTGTAGGGATAGAGGGAACATACCATAATACCATAAAAGCTGTATATGAAAATCTCACAGTGAGGATCATCCTCAACAGGGAAAGACTGAGTGATTTTCCCTAAGGTCAGAAACATGACAGGGATGGCAACACTCACCATTGTTTTTCAACAGAGTACTGGAAGCTTAGCCTCAGCAATCAGAAAACATAAAAAAAAAAAAAATGCTTCAGAATTGACAAAAAAGTCAAATTTTCACTCTTCTCAGATAAAATGATTCTCTATGTTGAAGACCCCAAAGACTCCACCCCAAAATTGCAGGAACTCATACAGGAATTCAGCAAAGTTTCAGGATATAAAATCAATCCACAGAAGTCAGGTGCATTTCTACCAACAATGAGGAAGAAAGAGAAATCTAGGAATCAATCCCATTTGCAATTGTATCAAAAACCATAAGATCCCTAGGAGTAAACCTAACCAAAGAGGTAAAAGATATGTACTCTGAAAACTATAGAACATTTAGGAATGAAACAGTGGAAGAGATGAAGAAATAGAAAAATATTCCATGGTCATGAATTGGAAGAACAAATATTCTTAAAATGTCTATGCTACCCAAAGCAGTCTACACATTTAATGCAATCCCTATCAAAATACCACCAGCATTTTTCACAGAGCTGGAACAAACTATCCTAAAATTTGTATGGGTCCAGAAAAGACCCTTAATACCCTATGTAATGTTTAAAAAGAAAAGCAAAGCTGGAGTCATCACAACTCTGGATTCAAGTTGTATTACAAAAGTGTAGCGATCAAGACTGTATGGTACTGGCACAAAAGCAGACAAATAGATCAATGAAACAGAATAGAGAAACCAGTAATGGACCCACAATTTTATGGTGAGTTAATCTTTGACAAAGCAGGAAAGAATATCCAATGGAGAAAATACAGTCTCTTCAACATAATGTTGGGGAAACTGGACAGCCACATGCAGAGGAATGAAACTGGACCCCTTTCTTACACCATAAACAAAAATAAACTCAAAATGTATGAGAAACCTAAATGTGAGAAAGATACCATAAAAATCCTGGAGGAGTACACAGGCAGCAATCTCTTTGATATTGGCCATAGCAACTTCTTACTATACAGTTCTCTGAAAACAAGGGTAACGAAAGTAGAATTGAACTCTTGGTAATTCATCATGGTAAAAACCTTCTTCACAATGAAGGAAACAATCAACAAAACTAAAAGGCAGCCTACAGAATGGGAGAAGATGTTTGCAAATGACATATCTGATAAAGAGTTTGTATCCACAGTCTATAAGAACTTACCGAACTCAACACCCAAAAAACAAATAATCCAGTTAAGAACTGGATAGCAGACAGAAATAGTCATTTTTGTAAAAAAAAAAAAAAAAAAAAAAAAAAAAAGATACAGATTGGTAACAAACACTTTAAATGATGCTCAATATCATTCATTATCAGGGAAATACAAATCAAAACCATGATGAGTTACCGCCTCATACCTGTGCGAATGGCTAAAGGTAGAACACAGGAAACAACAGGTATTGGTTAGGATGTGGAGAAAGTGTATCCTCTAACACTTTTGGTGGAAATGCAACCTGGTGCAGCCACTCTAGTCAACAGTATGGAGGTTCCTCAAAAAGTTAAAAGTAAAACTACCCTATGACCCTGCAATTGCAGTTCTAGGTATTTATCCAAAAGATACAAAAATACAGATTGGAAGGGGATACATGCACCCCAATATTTAGAGAAGCATTATCAAAAATATCCAAACTATGGAAAGAGACCATATATCCATCAACAGATCAATGTAATTCTTGGGACACTTGGGTGGTTCAGTCAGTTAAGCGCCTGCCTTAGGCTCAGGTCATGATCCCAGGGTCCTGGGATCCAGCCCTGCATCAGGCTCCTTGCAGAACAAGGAGCCTGCTTCTCCCCCTGTCTACCGCTCCCCCCGTGCTTGTGTGCTCCTCTTTCTCTCTGACAAATAAATAAATAAAATTAAAAAAAAAAAAAAAAAACAAGAATGAACTCTTGCCATTTGCAACAACATTGATGGAGCTAAAGTGTATCATGCTAAGTGAAATCCGTTAGTAAGGGAAAGACAAATAACACATAATTTCACTCATATGTGGAATTTTATTTGGCAGCTGAATAAGGGACCTCGTTTCATCTGGACCCTCAAATTTAGCTGGATATCAATCAAACCATTCTGAACACACACAAATTCAACCTGAGATGTAAGAAGATTTATCTGGGTCTCTACAAGCAGAAAAATGACTACTTTTGCAAGGTAGGAGGTGTGGGACCTTGAATCTTAGGGGAAATATTGGAAGATAAATGGAGCAGGGAGGGAGCCTCCATAAGCCAGCCACCGGGAAGTGATACAACACCGGAGCAAAAAAATGGGACCCTTGGAAATCTGCTGTAGTGAGAGACACCCCTTTCTTAAAAGGGCACAGGGAAAGAATAGGGCAGAATTCTAGGTGGGTCATTGTGGTCTCAGCATTCCAAGAGACTCAGAAAGAATGGGGAAGCCTGAACCTACAGAGTGCCCAAGCAGTGGAGCAGGGAGACTGGTTATGATCAGCAAGCCCAGAAGGGTCTCTCAGCTCCGGTCACCATAAACCATGAGTCGAGCTGATAGGAAGACCCCTCTGTGTGTGACCACCCTGAAAAGGACAAAAAGGTGTGGGCTATTTAACATCCTAAGGGAGATATAAAATGGCTTGCACTCAAAACAGGACAATAGCTCTCAGGATTGTGTGGCCATCGAAAGGACACTGGGGCAGAACCCAGCGTGACCTGGGAGCTGTGGAAGAGCAGGCATGTGCGAGCCTACAGCCACCAGCGGTTGCGAAGTCACAAAGCACAGAAATGCTCCCAGATCCCCGTAACTACCCATGGAAAGGTGCAGCGGGCATGAATAGCTCGAGTCTCTGGAGTTTGGTACAAGCAGAAGGGGAGACGGTTTCACCCAGAGGAATTATTGAAGAGAGGGGACTGCAAACTTGCAGCTCTAGGCCAGAGATTCCCACAGGGACATAATTGCTCTGACCCTCTAAGAGAAGGGGAAAGCTGCCCGGGAACAAAAGCCACACCTTGGACCAGTTCACATTAAGCTCATCCCCCTGACAAGGGATGGGGGCAATTCCACCCAGGCAAAGATGCCCAAGAAGCCCAGCTGCAGGCCCCTCTCCCAGAAGACAGACTAGAAGAACAGGTGAATGATAAGTTTATTTCCCACAGGACTGTAAAACTCCAGCACAAGGGGAAAATAATATAGTGAGCTCCAGGTGTTCCCTCGCGACTCATTTATATGTCAGGTTAAAATTTTACATTTCTTTTTTGCTTCTTTCCTTATTCTCTCTTTCTTTTTTACTTTTTTTACACTGTTCCCATTTCAAATATATTCTTATTTCCCAACCTATGTTTCTAAATTGCTTTTTAACATTTATCTTTTTCACATCTACGTTTTATAGATTTATGCCCCATACTAGCCCATTTTTTCAATCCATTCAATTTTATTTTGAGATATATATATATATATATATATGTTATAACACAGAGACCAAAAATCAATCAGGAACAGGAAGGTCACCCTGCTTTCTCCACCCTGAGAGATTATAGTCTCTCTCCCCATCCCATTTTTTTAAAAGTGTTTTGGATCATCTTGGCTTTGGTTGCGTATCTTTGGTAGCTTTTGACCACTATGGATTTTTTCTACGGTGCATTTCTCTTGGGTCATGGTTGATATTTTGGACTCTGTTCATTCGCTCAACCATCCCTAGACAGAATGATGAGGCAGAGGAACTCTCAACAAAGAAAAGAAGCAGAGACAATGTACTTTGCCACAGAACTAATGGATATGGATAGAAGCAAGATGTCAGAGACAGAATTCAGGATAGCAATCATGAAGTCAATAGTAAGTTTGAAAAAAGCATTAGTGACAATATAGAATCTCTAAGGGTAGATGAGATCTAATAAGGTGAACGAAAAAAAATGCTATGAATGAGATGCAGTCTAAACTGGATACTCTAAAAGCCAAGGCAAATGAGGCAGAAGAGTGAATCAGTGATCTAGAAAATAAGCTGATGGAAATGAAAGAAACCAAGGAATATAGGGATAGGCAGCTAATAGCCCATGAAAACAGACTTAGGGAGATCAGTGAGGCTATGAAAAGTCCCAAGGTCCGAATTATTGGGATCACTGAGGGGGTGGAGAGAGAGAGAGGACTGGAAGGTATATTTGATCATCCCTGAGAACTTCCCTAATCTAAGGAAGGAAATAAGAGTTGGAGTCCAAGAGGCAGAGAAGACCCCTCCCAAAATCAATAAAAATAGATCAACACGCTGACATATAACAGTGAAACTTGCAAATCATAGAGACAAAACAGATATCCTAAGAGAAGCTAGGGGGAAGAGATTTCTTACATATGGAGGGAGGAACATCAGATTAACATCAGACCTATCCACAGAGACCTGGCAAGACAGAAAGGGCTGGCAAGACATATTCAGGGTACTAAGTGAGAAGACATGCAGTGAAAAATACTTTATCCAGCAAGGCTGTCATTCAGAACAGATGGAGAGATGAAGATCTTCCAGGAACAGCAGAAACTGGAAGAATATGTGAGCACCAAACCAGCCCTGAAAGAAATATTAAGAGGGATTCTATAAAAGAAGAAAGACCTCAAGAGTAATATAGACCAGAAAGTAGAAGAGACAATCTATAGAAACAAGGATTTACAAGCAATACAATGGAATTAATTTCTTGTCTTTCAATAGTTACTCTCAATGTGAATGGGCTGAATGCTCCCATTAAAAGACACAGGTTTTCAGATTGATTAAAAAGCAGGACACATCCACATGTCTATAAGAGACTCATTTGGAACCTAAAGGCACCTCCAGATTGAAAGTGAGGGGATGGAGACCCATTTACCAAGCCAACGAAACTCAAAAGAAAGCTGGGGTAGCAGTCCTCATATCAGACAAATTATATTTTAAACCAAATACTGTAGTAAGAGATGTAGGGACACTATATCATACTTAAAGGTTCTATCGAACAAGAAAATCTAACAACTGTAAATATGTATGCCCCAAATTGGGAGCAGCCAATTACATAAACCAACTAATAACCAAAACCAAGAAACATATTGATAATAATACCTTAATAGTAGGAGACTTCAACACTCCACTCACAGCAACAAATAGATTATCTAAGCAGAAGATCAACAAAGAAACAAGAGTTTTTAATGACACATTGGACTAGATGCACCTTGTAGATATATACAGAAAATTCCATCCTAAAACAACAGAATACACGTTCTTCTTGAGGATACTTGGAACTTTCTCCAGAATAGATGACATACTTGTTCACAAATCAGGTCTCAACCCATACACAAAGACTGAGATTAATCCCGGCATATTTTCAGAACACAATGCTTTGAAACTGGAACTCACCACAAGGAAAAATTTGGAAGGAACACAAACACTTGGAGGTTAAAGAGCATCCTGCTAAAGGATGAATGGGTCAACCAGGAAATTAAAGAGGTACTTAAATAATTCATGCAAACTAATGAAAATGAAACACATCAGTTCAAAACCTATCAGATACTAAAAAGGTGGTCCTTAGAGGGAAGTATATAGCCATCCAAGCCTCTCTCAAAAAATTAGAAAACTCCCAAATGCACAAGATAACCTCACAAATAAAGGAAATGGAGAAAGAACAGCATATAATGCCTATACCAAGCAGGAGAACATAAATAATAAAGATTAGAGCAGAAATCAACGAAACAGAAACTAGAAGAACAGTAGAACAGATCAATGAAACTAGAAGCTGGTTCTTTGAAAGAATTAATAAGATCGATGAACCTCTGGCCAGACTTATCCAAAAGAAAAGAGAAAGGACGCAGATTAATAAAATCATGAATGAAAGGGGAGAAATCTTGACTAAATCAAGGAAATTAAGATAATTATTAAAACTTAATATGAGCAGATATATGCCAACAAACTAGGCAATCTGGAAGAAGTGGATACATTCCTAGATACTTATAAACTACTAAGACTGAAATAAGAAGAAATAGACAATCTAAACAGACCAATAACCAGCAAGGAAATTGAAACAGTAATCAAAAACCTCCCCAAAAACAAGAGTCCAGGGCCAGAAGGCTTCCCAGGGGAATTCTACCAAACATTTACGAAGGAATAATACTTATTCTTCTGAAGCTGTTTCTAAAAGTAGAAATGGAAGGAAAACTTCCAAACTCATTCTATAAGGCCAGCATTACCCTGATCCCAAAATCAGACAAGGACCCCATCAAAGAGGAGAATTACAGACCAATATCCCTGATGAACATGGATGCTAAAGTACTCAACAAGATCCTAGCCAATAGGATCCACCAGTACATTAAAAGGATTATTCACTATGACCAGGTGGGATTTATTCCAGGGATGCAAGGGTGGTTCAACATTCGCAAATCAATCAACATGATAGATCACATTAACAAAAGAAGAGACAAGAACCTTATGATCCTCTCAATTGATGCAGAAAAAGCATTCGTCAAAATACAGCATCCTTTCCTAATTAACACTTTTCAAAATATTGGGATAGAGGGAACGTATCTCAATATCATAAAACCCATCTATGAAAAGCTCACAGCTTATATCATTCTCAATGGGGAAAAACTGAGAGCTTTTCCCTCAAGTTGAGGAATATGACCGGGAAGCCCACTATCACTACTTTTGTTCAAAATATTACTAGAAATCCTCACATCAGCAATCAGACAACAAAACGAAATAAAAGGCATTCAAATTGGCAAAGAAGTCAAACTCCCTCTCTTCACAAATGACATGATACTTTATGTGGAACACCCAAAAGACTCCTCCCCCAAATTAGTAGAACTCATACAGCAATTCAGCAATGTGGCAGGATACAAAATCAATGCACAGAAGTCAGTTGCATTTCTAAACACTAACAATGTTACTGAAGAAAGAGAAATTAAGGAATTGATTACATTTACAATAGCACCAAAAACCATAAGATACTTTGGAATAAACCTAACGAAAGGGGTAAAGGACTTTTAGTCTTAAATCTACAAAACATTTATGAAAGAAATTGAGGAAGACACAAAGAGAGGCAAAGACATTCCATGCTCATGGACTGGAAGAATAAACATTGTTAAAATGTCTATGCTACCTAGAGCAATCTACACTTTCAGTGCCATCCCTATCAAAATACCACTGGCATTTTTCACAGAGCTGGAACAAACAATCCTAAAATTTGTATGGAACCAGAAAAGACCCTGAATTACCAGGGAATTGTTGAAAAGGAAAAACAAATGGGAAAATCACAATGCCTGAACTCAAACTTTATTACAAAGCTGTGATTATCAAGACAGCATGGTATTGGCACAAAAACAGACATATACACCGATGGAAAAGAATAGAGACCACAGAAATAGACCCTCAACTCTATGGTCAACTAATCTTCGACAAATCAGGAAAGAATATCCAATGGAAAAAACACAGTCTCTTCAACAAATGGTACTGGGAATATTGGACAGCCACATGCAGAAGAATGAAAATGGACCATTCTTTTGCATCATATAAAAAATAGACTCAAAATGGATGAAAGACATAAATATGAGTCAAGGATCCATCAAAATCCTAGAGGAGAACATAGGCAGTAACCTCTTTGACACTGGCCACAGCAACTTCTTTCATGACACGTCTCCAGAGGCAAGGGAAACAAAATCAAAAATGAACAATTGAAACTTCATCAGGATAAAAAGCTTTTGCCCAGCAAAGGAAACCATCAACAAAGCCAAGAGGCAACCCACAGAATGGTAGAAGATATTTGCAAATGACATTACAGATAAAGGGCTGGTATCCAGAATCTATAAAGACATTCTGAAACTTAACACTTAAAAAACAACAACAACAACAACAACAAATAAACCAGTCAATAAATGGCCAGAGGAAATGAACAGACACTTCCCCAAAGAAGACATACAAATTGCTAACAGACACATGAAAAAATATTCCACATCACTAGCCATCAGGGAAATACAAATCAAAATTACAATGAGATACCACCTTACACCAGTTCGAATGGCAAAAATTAAGACAGGAAACAACAAATTTTGGTGAGGATGTGGAGAAAGGGGAACCCTCTTACACTGTTGGTGGGAATGCAAGCTGGTACAGTCACTATGGAAAACAGCATGGAGGTTCCTCAGGACATTAAAATTAGAGTTACCCTATGACCCAGCAATTGCACTTCTAGTTATTTACTCCAAAGATACAGATGTAGTGAAAAGGAGGGGCATATGCACCTCAATGTTCATAGCAGCAATGTCCACAAGAGCCAAACTGTGGAAGGATCCAAGATGTTCTTCAACAGATGAATGGAAAAAAAGATGTCATTCATATATACAATGGGATATTACTCAGCCATCAGAAAGGATGAATATCTACCATTTTCATCAACCTGGATGGAACTGGTGGGAATTATGCTAAGTGAAATAAGTCAAGCAGAGAAAGATAATTATCATATGGTTTCATTCACTGGTGGAACATAAGGAATGCATGGAGGACCACAGAGAAAGTGAGGGAAAACTTAATGGGAAGAAATCAGAGAGGAAGACAAACTTTGAGAGACACTGGACTCCGGGAACCAAACTGAGGCTTACAGAGGGAGAGGGGTGGTGAGATGGGGTAACCGGGTGATGGGTATTAAGGAGGGCACGTGTGGTGACGAGCACTGTGTGTTATATGCAACTAATGAATCGTTGAACACTACCTCAAAAACTAATGATGTACTATATGTTGACTACATGAACATATTACTACTACTACAACGATGACTAATAATAATAGTAACAACAATAATAATACTAAAGGAGGAATAGTTTGTCAGACAATAAAAATATAAATGAGTTACTCGTGACTAAATGAGTTCTGCAAGAAATACTGAAGTGGATGCTTTGAGTGGAAAGGATAGACCAGAATTGTCAGTAGAGAGGTTGGAAACACAAAAGCCATAAAAGTGAATATTTCTGTAAAAAATTCAGTAAGGAATCTCACAAAATAAAAGGATATAAAACATAAAAATATATACCTAAAACATGTGAAGGAGAGGAGTAAAAGAAAGTGTTCAAAGATAAACAACCATCAACTTAAAGAGACTGATATAGGCAGAAGAGTTTATACACATACTCAATGGTGAGCACATATCCAAAAACAATAAATGTTCAAAGACTAGAGAAAGAAATTCAAATATCTCGCTAAAGAAAATCAGCAAACCATGAAAGACAGAAAGACAAGAAAGAATCAGAGAAAATCTATAGAAAAATACATAAAACGTGTAACAGTACAAAAATACAAAACTATCTATAATTCCTTTGAATTCAAATGGACTAAACACTCCAATCAAAAGACATATGGCTGACAGAATGGATTACAAAACAAGAACTGGGGATAGGAAGGTAAAAGTGGAGTAGGAGGATGCAAGGCTCATATCATCCTACAAACACAAGATAATTATCAAGTAGTTGTAAATATCCCATAAATCAACCTGAAGTCTGACAGAACAAATCTCACAACAAAAGGGAGAGAGGAGGCCACATCAAAGAAGGTAACACAACCAGAGTCGTGATATAGGGGAGAAAAAGATCACAGTGATTGTGGAGGGGAGGGAACCATGGTTGTGGAATAGGGTGAGAGTAGAACACATAGGGAGAGGCACAAGGAGAATGTTTCTCCACAGCCTTTGGGATGGAAAATGAGAGGGACTGAATTTCCTCAAGTTCTTCCAACCAGCAGGGCTTTAAAGCCTGGAGTTTTAAAGGTCAGCAGGTTTTGCTGGGATAGAGCCTAGAATGCACTGCCCTGCTTTTGGAGAGAAAGCAGGCAAACAACCCAGAGGCAGACCGTGTGGAAACAGCCATCTGAAGAGTTCCAAGGCACACAATGGGGAGATTATTCATTTTTCTCATCATGTCCTCGAGAGGCAGCATTCACAGAGATATGTTTCTTGGTACATTGGTTTAGTAGTCATGAACACATTTAGTTAGTGTTAATCTGGGAGACTCTTTCTCTTTCCTTCTACTTTGAATGATAGCCTCACTGAATAGATTATTCCTGGTTGCAGATTTTTCCCATTCAGCTCGATGAATATATCATGCCACTCCCTTCTGGCTTGCCATGTTTCTGTTGAGAAATCTGCAGCCAGGCTATGGGTCTTCCCTTGTAAGTTAAGGACATCTTGTATCTTGGTGCTTTGAAGATTTTTTTTTCTCTATCACCATATTTTGCAAGTTTAATCACAATATGTCATGGTGTTTGCTTACTTTTGTTGATTTTGTTGGGAGTTCTCTGTGGCTCCATGATGTGGATGGCTGTCTCCTTCCCCAGATTAGGGAAGTTTTCAGCTACTAATTCTACAAATGAACTTTATGCCCCCTTTTCTCTCTTTTCTTTTGGAACTTCTATAATATGAATATTATTACTTTTTTAAAAAGATTTTATTTATTTATTTGACAGACAGACAGAGACAGCGAGAGAGGGAACACAAGCAGGGGGAGTGGGAGAAGGAGAAGCAGGCTTCCTGCTGAGCAGGGAGCCCGATGTGGGACTCGATCCCAGGACCCTGGGATCATGATCTGAGCCGAAGGCAGACACTTAACCACTGAGCCACCCAGGCACCCCGAATATTATTATGTTTGATGGAGTCACTGTGTTCCCTAACTCTATTCTCATGCTGAATAATTCTTCTTTCTTTCTCTCTTTCATTATTTTTCATTATTTTGTCTTCTATGTCACTAATTCATTTTTAGGAATTTATCCATTTCTTCTTGATTGTCCAATATTTTGGCATATAAGTTTACATAATATTGTCTTTTAATTGTTTGTATTTCTGTGGTGTTAATTGTTATTTCACCTCTCCCATTTGCGATTTTTTTGGGGGGGGTCCTTTCTCTTTTCTTTTTGATAAGGCTGGCTAAGAATTTATCAATTTTATTGATTTTTTTTTTTCAAAGACCCAGCTCCTGGTTTCACTGATATATTCTAAAGCTTTTTTAGTTTCTGTATCATTTTTTCTGCTCTTATCTTTATTATTCCCTTCCTCCTGCTGGCTTTATTCTTTGTTTATCATTCTTTTCCTAGCTCTGTTACATGTATAGTTAGGCTGTTAATTGAGATTTTCCTTGGTTGTTAATGTAGGCTTTTATTGCTATATACTTCCCTCTTAGGAATGTTTTTGTGCATCCCTAAGATTTTGTGCCATTGTGTTTTCATTTTTATTTGCTTCCATGTATTTTATTTCTCCTTTGATTTTGTATTTGGTAGATTTATTGTTTAGTGGCATGTTGTTTAACCACTGTGAATTTGTGGTCTTTCCAAATATTTAATTATGGTTGACTTCTAGCTTCATAGCTTTGTGGTCAGAAAAGATGCATGGTATGATTTCAATATTTTGCATTTGTTGAGGCCTGACTTGTGACTTATTACATGATTTAGTCTGGAGAAAGTCCCTAGTGCATTTGAGAAGAATGTGCACTCTGCTGGTTTAGGATGGAATTTTCTCAATATATCTGTTAAGACCATCTGGTCCAGTATGTGTTTTAAAACCTTTGTTTCCTTGTCTATGCTCTGTTTAGGTAATCTGTCCATTGATATAAGTGGGGTGTTAACGTCACTTGATATTATTGAAGTACAATCAATTAGTTCCTTTATGTTTGTTATTTTTTCATATACTGGGCTGCACCCAATTATGGGCATATTTACAAGTGTTAGATCTTTTTGGATTGTCCCCATTATTATGATATTTGCCCTTCTTTGACTCTTGTTAGTCTTTGTTTTTTTTTTTGTTTTTGTTTTTTTTTAAATTTTTTTATTGTTATGTTAATCCCCATACATTACATCATTAGTTTTAGATATAGTGTTCCATGATTCATTGTTTGTGCATAACACCCAGTGCTCCATGCAGAACGTGCCCTCCTCAACACCCATCACCAGGCTAACCCATCCTCCCAACCCCCTCCCCTCTAGAACCCTCAGTTTGTTTTTCAGAGTCCATCGTCTCTCATGGTTCTTCTCCCCCTCCGATTTCCCCCCCTTCATTCTTCCCCTCCTGCTACATTCTTCTTCTTCTTTTTTTCTTTCTTAACATATATTGCATTATTTGTTTCAGAGGTACAGATCTGAGATTCAACAGTCCTGCACAATTCACAGCGCTTACCAGAACACATACCCTCCCCAGTGTCCATCACCCAGTCACCCCATCCCTCCCACCCCACCCCCCACTCCAGCAACCCTCAGTTTGTTTCCTGAGATTAAGAATTCCTCATATCAGTGAGGTCATATGATACATGTCTTTCTCTGTTTGACTTATTTCGCTCAGCATAATACCCTCCAGTTCCATCCACGTCGTTGCAAATGGCAAGATCTTATTCCTTTTGACGGCTGCATAATATTCCATTGTATATATATACCACATCTTCTTTATCCATTCATCTGTTGATGGACATCGTGGCTCTTTCCACAGTTTGGCTATTGTGGACATTGCTGCTATAAACATCGGGGTGCACGTAGCCTTTCGGGTCCCTACTTTTGTATCTTTGGGGTAAATACCCAGTAGTGCAATTGCTGGATCATATGGTAGCTCTATTTTCAACTTTTTGAGGAACCTCCATACTGTTTTCCAGAGTGGCTGCACCAGCTTGCATTCCCACCAACAGTGTAGGAGGGTTCCCCTTTCTCCGCATCCCCGCCAACATCTGTCATTTCCTGACTTGTTAATTTTAGCCATTCTGACTGGTGTGAGGTGGTATCTCATTGAGGTTTTGATTTGGATTTCCCTGATGCCGAGCGATATTGAACACTTTTTCATGTGTCTGTTGGCCATTTGGATGTCTTCTTTGGAAAAATGTCTGTTCATGTCTTCTGCCCATTTCTTGATTGGATTCTTTGTTCTTTTGGTGTTGAGTTTGATGAGTTCTTTATAGATTTTGGATACTAGCCCTTTATCTGATATGTCATTTGCAAATATCTTCTCCCATTCTGTCAGTTGTCTTTTGGTTTTGTTGACTGTTTCCTTTGCTTTGCAAAAGCTTTTTATCTTGATGAAGTCCCAATAGTTCATTTTTGCCCTTGCTTCCCTTGCCTTTGGCGATGTTTCTAGGAAGAAGTTGCTGCGGCTGAGGTCGAAGAGGTTGCTGCCTATGTTCTCCTTTAGGATTTTGATGGACTCCTGTCTCACATTGAGGTCTTTCAAACATTTGGAGTCTATTTTTGTGTGTGGTGTAAGGAAATGGTCCAGTTTCATTCTTCTGCATGTGGCTGTCCAATTTTCCCAACACCATTTGTTGAAGAGACTGTCTTTTTTCCATTGGACATTCTTTCCTGCTTTGTCGAAGATTAGTTGACCATAGAGTTGAGGGTCCATTTCTGGGCTCTCTATTCTGTTCCATTGATCTGTGTGTCTGTTTTTGTGCCAGTACCATACTGTCTTGATGATGACAGCTTTGTAGTAGAGCTGGAAGTCTGGAATTGTGATGCCGCCAGCTTTGCTTTTCTTTTTCAACATTCCTCTGGCTATGCGGGGTCTTTTCTGGTTCCATACAAATTTTAGGATTATTTGTTCCATTTCTTTGAAGAAAGTGGATGGTATTTTGATGGGGATTGCATTGAATGTGTAGATTGCTCTAGGTAGGATTGACATCTTCACAATATTTGTTCTTCCAATCCATGAGCATGGAACGTTTTTCCATTTCTTTGTGTCTTCCTCAATTTCTTTCATGAGTATTTTATAGTTTTCTGAGTACAGATCCTTTGCCTCTTTGGTTAGATTTATTCCTAGGTATCTTATGGTTTTGGGTGCAATTGTAAATGGGATCGACTCCTTAATTTCTCTTTCTTCTGACTTGTTGTTGGTGTATAGGAATGCCACTGACTTCTGTGCATTGATTTTATATCCTGCCACTTGACTGAATTCCTGTATGAGTTCTAGCAGTTTTGGGGTGGAGTCTTTGGGATTTTC
>NC_135727.1:85214374-85390621 GCF_964656455.1 Halichoerus grypus
GACCACAACAACCCTGGACACCCTGGGGCACAGAAAAAAAAAAAAAAAAAGCCATGGAATAAAAGAGCGACTGAATACTAAGGAACCAGCCCTAACACTCTGCCTAACAATGGGGGAATTGCAGAATACTCTCCAGGGTTGGAGGGGAAGGTGAGCACCATTGTTTACATCCCTCTTCCACCTTGATAGTGCATAGGGAGCAGAGTGCAGGCACGCTGGCTGGCCTGATCCCACAGTGAGCTCCAAGCCTCTAGCCCATACCAGTCCCAGACATTTCCTCCAAAGAGAGCACACAAAGTGGCCCAAGAGCCTCACCCATGAGGACACAGCACCCACTAAAAATCCAGCCTTCTTATCAAAGCCACACAGGTGAAAAGTATCCTGGAACAGTCCAGGCCCAAACTCACTTCAGCTCCAGATAACTAGCCAGAGCACTTCCTGTGTGCAGCACCTTGGGACTTCTTGCATGCCCCACTTTGGTTCTACACATCCTACCAGGGCACCCCATGTGACGTGCTCCATAACCCAGCCAGCTCATGCCCAATTCAACTCCAGCCATCCCTCCAGGATTCCCCCGCAAGATCCAGCCGTCCTACTGGGAAAGCCCCAGTGGGGACCTCCCCCATGCCTTGAGCACCAAACTCTACCTGCTACAATTCAAGCCAGCCAGCCAAAGCCACTAGGCACACATGGTCTACCAAGAGGCAATTCCTATGCAAGTACATTCTTTCAAGTCTGGGGTAAGTAGCTGTTTCCCCTAATTGATAGAAACAGAGGAAGTGGAAGAGACAGAAGAATATGCTCCAAACAAAAGAACAAAACAAAACTTCAGGGGGAAAAAAACCTGCATGAAAAAAAGATAAGGAGCCTACCTGATAAAGAGTTCAACTAATGGTCACAAAGATGTTCATCAGACTTGATAAGAGTGGATGAACTCAGTGAGAACTTTAACAAAGGGACAGAAATATAAAAAAAGAACCAATCTGAGTTGAAGAATACAATAACTGAAATAAAAGTACGCTAAAGGAACAAACAGCAGATTAGAGGATACAAATAATGGATCAGGAATTGGGAAGAAGAGGTAATAGAAAGCACCAAGCTGAACAGCAACAAAGAGAGAGTGAGAGAGAGAGAGAGGGAGGGAGGGGGAGAGGAAGAAGAAGAAGAAGAAGAAGAAGAAGAAGAAGAAGAAGAAGAAGAAGAAGAAGAAGAAGAAGAAGAAGAAGAAGAAGAAGAAGAAGAAGATTAAGAAGAAGGAGGAGGAGGAGGAATGGAGAGAGAGGTTAGGGATCTCTGGGTAATCATCAAGCACACTAACATTTGCATTATAAGAGTCTCAGTAAAAGAAGAGAAAGCAAAATATTAGTAAACTTGTTTGCAAGCATAATAGATGAAAACTTTCCTATCCTGAAGAAGGAAACAGACATCCAGATCCAAAAAGCATAGAAAGCCCAAACTTCGATGAACCCAAGGAGGTCCACAACAAAACACATACTAATTGGATGGGGATTAAGGAGTGCATTTGTCCTGATGAATACAGGGTGATGTATGTAAGTGTTGAATTACTATATTGTACACCTGAAACTAATAAAACACTGTATGTTAATTAACTGGAGTTAAAATAAAAACTTAAAAAAATAATTAAAGTATTAAAGTTTAAAGGTAAAGAGAGGATATTAAAAGTAACAAGAGAGAAACAACTAGATACATACAAGGAAAACCCCAGAAGCATAAAGCTATCAGCTGATTTTTCAGCAGAAATTTTGCAGGCCAGAAGTGGCATGATACATAGTCAAAGTACTGAATTGAGAATACCTACAACCAAGAATACACAACATGATTATCATTCAGAATTGAAAAAAAAAAAACAACACAGAGTTTCCCAGACAAAAGTTAAATGAGTTCATCATCAAAAAATTGACATAACAAGAAATGTTGACAGTACTTCTTTAAGTGGAAATGAAAAACCATAATTAGAAGTTAGAAAATTATGAAAAGAAACATTTCCATGAGTAAAAGCAAACGTAGTAAAGTTAGCATGAAGGCTAAAAGACAATAGTAAAATCAATGATAGGTAAAAAATTAGTTAAGGAACTCAGAGACTAAAAAAAATATGTAAAATATGACATACATTAAGCATAGAAAGGTAGCAAAAATGTAGTACCTTTAGAAGATGTTCAAACTTAAGCAATCATCAACTTAATATAGACTGCCTTATACTTAGGATGCTGTATAAACCTCATGGTAACCACAAAGAAACACAGTCATAAGCAAAGTGATCAAAAGAAGTAGAAAAGAACTATGAAAATAATCATAAAATGATTAACATAATAGCAATAAGTAGACCCCTATCAATAGTTCTTTTTTTAAAGATTGTATTTATTCATTTTAGAGAGAGAGGGAGAGACAGAATCTCAAGCAGACTGCGCCTGGAGCTTGGAGCCTGACATGGGGCTCAATCTCACAACCCTCAGATCGTGACCTGAGCCAAAACCAAGAGTCAGATGCATTACCTACTGAGCCACCCAGGCACCCCTGAATAATTACCTTAAAACGTAAATGGACTAAATGCTCCAATCAAATGACATAATGTGACCAAATGGATTAAAAATACAAAACGAAAAGGGGTGGGGAAGATGGCAGAGCAGGAGGACCCTAAGCTCACCTTGCCCCACAAATACTAGATCACACCCACATCAGTGTAAATAACCCAGAAAATGACCCAAAGATGGGCAGAACAGACTCCACAGCTAATGTAGAGAAGAGGCCACAATGAAGAGGGTAGGAAGGGCAGAAACATGGTCAGGATCTAAATGGACCAACGGGACTGTGTGCAGTGGGAAGGGACACTGCAGTCACCCCAGGTACCCCAAGTACAGGGAACTCACATAGGGAAGACAAACCCCCATAACATATGGCATTGAAAACCAGTGGGGCAGAGTTTCATAAGTAATTACAATCAGTGGGGCTTAACGCCTAGAACTTAAAAACTTAGCAGGCTCACTTTAGTGATATACTTGGGTTCCTTTCTCTTTATTTTTTGCATACGTTTTCCTGGTTATTGATTTGTGGTTACCATTTGGTTTGTATGTAACATCTTCCTCTCCAAGGAAGACATACAGATGGCCAACAGACACATGAAAAGATGCTCAATATCACTCATCGTCAGAGAAATGCAAATCAAAACCACCTCACTCTCCTCAGAGTGGTTAAAATCAAAAACACAAGAAACAAGTGTTGGTGAGAATGTCGAGAAAAAGGAACCCTCAGGCAATGTTGGTGGGAATGCAAACTGGTGCAGCCACTGTGGAAAACAGCATGAAGGTTCCTCAAAAACTTAAAAAAAGAAATACCATATGCTCCAGTAATAGCACTAGTGAGTGTTACCCCAAAAATACAATAACACTAGTTCAAAAGGATATATGCACCCCTATGATTATTCCAACATTTTATACAATAGCCAAGTATGGTAGCAGCCTAGGTGCCCATCAATAGATGAATAGATAAAGAAGATGCTATATATATAATGAAATTATTGCATATTATGGAATATTACTCAATCATAAAAAGAATAAGATCTTGCCATTTGTGACAACATGGGTGAACCTAGAAGGTATTACACTAAGTAAAACAAGTCAAATAGGGAAGACAAATACCATGGTTTCACTTATATGTGGACTCCAAAAAGCAACCCAAACAAACAAAAGCAGAAACAGACCTATAAATATAGAGAAAAACTGGTGGTTGACAGAGGGGATGGGGGTGGGTGATGGCCCAAATGGGTGAATGGTAGTGGGATGCTAAGGCTTCAAGTTATGAAATGTACAAGTTGTGGAGGTGAAAGGTACAGCATAAAGAATGTAGTCAATGGTATTGTACTAGTGTTGTATGGTGACAGTTGATAGCTACACTGGTGGCATGCGTAGCATGACATACACAGTTGTCATATCACTATGCTGTGCACCTGAAATTAATGTATATTATGTGTCAACTATATTTCAATAAAAATATTAAATGCTAAAAAGATGAAAATAAAACTTAAATGCAGGGAAAAAATGCGTCAAAACACATACACTCCTATATTTATATATATATTTTCACATAAATGGAAATATGGTATGTTTTCCGTTCTGCATTTTTTTTAATCTTATTGATGTGTTATATAAATGAGCCAAATATAGCCTCTGTTTATTGTACCCAGGTTGTTTATTTCTTCACTGTAGCCTGAGATCCATTAGCTCAAAATCCTGCTGGTGATGACCTCAATACCACTGACTATATTCCTTATGCGATACTATTTGTTCCCATTTATTCTATAACTGGAAGCCTGTATCTCCTACTCCCCTTTTGCTCATCTCCCCACCACTTTCCCCTCTGGCAACCATCAGTTTGTTTTCTGAATTTGGCCTCTGTTCCCCCCCTTTCCACGTCCTTCTTCCTCCTCTTCCTCCTCCTCCTCCTTCTTCTGTTGTTTATTTGTTTTGTTTTTTACAGACCACATGTAAGTGAAATCATCATTGTAATATTTCATTTGTCAATTTGATATGTCATGGGCTGCCAAGATTGAACATTATTTCTAAGTGTGTCTATGAGCGTGAGTCCAGATGAGATTAGCATTTGAATCAGTGGACTTGGTAGTTTGCCCACCTAATGTGAGCAGCCATCATTCAATTTGCTGAGGACCTAAATAAAACAAAAGGAAGAGGAATTCAACCATTTTTTCTTGCCTGATCTGGGACTCTTCCTCTCAACTTCTCCTGCCCTCAAACTGGGAATTACACCATCAGCTTTCCTGCTTGTCAGGCCTTTGGACTCCAATTAAATTATATCACCAGATTTTTTGGGTTTCCAGGCTGCAGATGGCACATTGTGGAGCTTCTCAACTTCCATAATTATATGAGCCAATTGCTTATATAAATCTCTCTTGTCTCTCTCTAGATAGATAGGTAGATAGACAGATGATAGATAGATAGATAGATAGATGATAGATAGATAGATAGATAGATAGATGATAGATAGATTAGATAGATGATATAGATAGATAGATAGATAGATAGATAGATAGATAGATAGATAGATAGATAGATAGATAGATAGATAGATAGATAGATAGATGATAGATAGATAGATAGATGATAGATAGATAGATGATAGATAGATAGACGATAGATAGCTAACTAGCTAGCTAGCTAGATAGATACCTCTCAAAACCTTGCCTCACATTTGCTGGCCATTGATAAGATAGAGTCCCATGGTTATGAAGCCCCAAGCTGCTATTGCCCTTTGGAGGTCTCTGAAGAAGAGATTCCCCTCTGAAGAAGATTCCCCACCATGTTTCTGAGAAGCAGCATCTAGACACATGCCCCATCTCTGATCTCGTCTCTCTTCTTATTTAGGTAAGGCTTTATTTACTTTGATTGTAATAGTTCAACAGGTTGGTAATTAAGAGCATCCCTTTTGTTTTCCAAAAGGTGGATCTATAGCACAAGTTTTTGGTTTCTCTTACCAGAGCAGAATGACCCCTATGGATGGAAGAACAGAGAGAGAGAGAGAGAGAGAGAGAGAGAGAGCTGAGAAACAAAATAAAAAAAGGTGATAGTGACAGAGTGGGACAAGATTTGTGCACAGCACTTGGAGCTTTGGGTGTGCCCATAGCCCAGATAGGGGAATCCTCTTGTTGGGGGGGGGGGCGGTATCTCAGTGGCCTATTGGAAGAAATCTTGCAAGAATCCCAAGACAGGCAGCAGGAGATGTATTCCTTCAGTTCTCTTTGTCTGCCTACTTCCTTTTTCTTTTGCTTTCTCCAGTCACAGCAGTCTCTCTTCAGAGAGAGCAACAGGGTTCCATCCACCTGCAGTATTGGCAGCCAGGCAGACCGCCCACTCAACACTTTACTCTCTGCTTCTTCTGCCAGAAAGGTCATGCTAGCTTGTTCCTGCCATACCTCTGCTGCCACTACCCTGGCTCCACAGCCTCCTTCAAGGTCCAATCCACCCACTCTCAGATTTACAGTTAGATGGATTCCTCAGGTGTACTGTTGTGCTGTGCAGAGATGCTTTTGTTAAGTTTTGGACGTCTGGTTTGTTGTAAAACAAAGAGAAAGAAAATGAATGAGTAATTCTACATTCTACCATGATAGTGATGTCAATCTCTCATTATTGAAATAATTTGCATTTCCCTGATGACATATGATGTGGAATATATTTTCATAGGCTTATTTGCCATATGAATTTCTTTTTTTACTTTATTTTTAAAAATTTTTCATTATGTTCAGTTAGCAAACACATAGTACTTCATAAGTTTTTGTTGTCATGTTCAACGATTCATTAGTTGCGTATAACACCCAGTGCTCATCCCAACATGTGCCCTCCTTAATACCCATCACCCGGTCACTGCATCTACCCACCCCATCCCTTCTGTAACCTTCAGATTGTTTCCTGGAGTCCAGAGTTTTCCATGGTTTGTCTCCCTCTCTGGTATCTTCCCTTTCAGTTTACGTTCCCTTCCCCTGTGGTCCTCTGCTCTATTCCTTATGTTCCACATATGAGTGAAACCATATGATAATTGACTTTCTCTGCTTGACTTATTTCACTTAGCATGATCCCCTCCAGTTCCATCCATGTCGATGCAAATGGTGGGTACTCATCCTTTCTGATGGCTGAGTAATATTCCATTGTATATATGAACCACATCTTCTTTATCCATTCATCTGTTGAAGGACATCTTGGTTCCTTCCACAGTTTGGCTATTGTGGACATTGCTGCTTTGAGCACTGGGGTGCATGTGCCCCTTCTTTTTACTGAAACTGTAACTTTGGGGTAAATACCTAGAAGTGCAATCACTGGGTCATAAGGTAGCTCTATTTTTAACATCTTGAGGAAACTCCATACTGTTTTCCAGAGTGGCGGTACCAGCTTGCATTCCCAACAACAGTGCAAGAGGGTTCCCCCTTCTCCACAACCTCGCCGACATTTGTTGTTTCCTGTCTGGTTAATGTTGGCCATTCTAGCTGGTATAAGTTGGTATCTCATTGTAGTTTTGATTTGTATTTCCCTGATGACTATTGATGTGGAACATTTTTTTCATGTGTTTTCTTTTTTGACATTTCCCTGGCGATTTGGGGTCTTTTCTGATTCCATACAAATTTTAGGATTGTTTGTTCCAGCACTTTGAAAAATGTCATTGGAATTTTGATAGGGATTGCTTTGAAAGTGTAAATTGCTCTGAGCAGCATAGACATTTTAATGATGTTTATTCTTCTAATCCATGAGCATGGAATGTTTTTCCATCTCTTTGTGTCTTCCTCAATTTCTTTTGTAAGTGTTCTGTAGTTTCTAGAGTATAAATCCTTTACCTCTTTCGTTAGGGTTATTCCTGGGTATCTTATGGCTTTTGGAGCTGTTGTAAATGGAATTGATTCCTTAATTTCTCTTTCTTCAGTTGCATTGTTAGTGTATAGAAATGCAACTGATTTCTGTGCATTGATTTTGTATCCCGCCACATTGCTGAATTGCTGTATGAGTTCTAATATCTTGGGGGTGGAAATTTTGGGTTATCCACATAAAGTATCATGTCATCTGTGAGGAGAGAGAGTTCGACTTCATCTTTGCCAATTTGAATGCATTTTATTTCTTTTTGTTGTCTGATTGCTGAGGCTAGGACTTCTAGCAGTATGTTGAACAACAGTGGTGAGAATGGGCATGCTTGTCGTGTTCCTTAACTTAAGGGAAAAGCTCTCACTTTTTCCCCATTGAGAATAATATATGCTGTGGGCTTTTCATAGATGGCTTTTATGATATTAAGGTATGTTCCCTCTATCCCTGTACTTTGAAGAGTTTTAATCAGGAAAGGATGCTATATTTTGTCAAATAGTTTCTCTGCATTGATTGAGAGGATCATATGGTTCTTGTCTTTTCTTTTATTGATGTGCTCTATCAAGTTGATTGATTTGTGAATGTTGAAGCACCCTTGCATCCCAGGAATAAATCCCACCTGGGCATGTGAATAATCCTTTTAATGTACTGTCAGATCCTATTGGCTAGAATCTTGGTGAGTGTTTTGGCATCCATGTTCATCAGGGATACTGGTCTGTAACTCTCCTTTTTGATGGGGTCTTTGTCTGGTTTTGGGATCAGGTTTATGCTGCCTTCCTAAAATGAGTTTGGAAGTTTTCCTTCTATTTCTACTTTTTGAAACAGCTTCAGTAGAATAAGTATTATTTCTTCCTTAAATGTTTGGTAGAATTCCCCTGGGAAGCCATCTGGCCCTGGACTCTTGTTTTTGGGAGGTTTTTGATTACTGCTTCAATTTCCTTGCCGGTTATTGGCCAGTTTGATTGTCTATTTCTTCCTGTTTCAGTCTTGGTAGTTTATAAGTTTCCAAGAATGTGTCCATTTCTTCTGGATTGCTTAATTTGTTGGCATATTGTTGCTGGGAATAATTTCCAATAACTGTTTCTATTTCCTTGGTGTTGGTGGTGATCTCTCCCCTTTCACTCGTGATTTTATTAATTTGGGTCCTTTTCCTTTTCTTTTGAATAATTCTGGCCAGAGGTTTTCAATCTTATTAATTCTTTCAAAGAAGGAGCTTCTAGGTTTGTTGATCTGTTCTACTCTTTCTCTGGTTTCTATTTCTTTGATTTCTGCTCGAATCTTTATTATTTCTCTTCTCCTGCTTAGTTTGGGCTTTATTTGCTGTTCTTTGTGCAGATCCTTTAGGTGTAAGGTTAGCTTGTGCATTTCTGATTTTTCTACTTTTTTGAGGGTGGCCCAGAGCAGAGAAATCAGTCTGCTCTCTTCACTAAACCCTCCAGAAACAGTCTCTGTTTCTGTATGTGCTGCTGAAAAGCACAGCCTCCCTCAGTGCATGGCCACAGCAACTCTCTCAGGGGTCGTCCCAGGGGCTGGGGAGTGTCACTGCTCTTTATGCTTCTTTAACTGCGAGCAGCTGTGGGGTTGTGCTCGCACCCAAAGCTCCTGGATCATGTCTGGGTGCTGCTCTAAAACCCTTTCCCAGCCACTACGACTCTGCGA
This sequence comes from Halichoerus grypus, assembly GCF_964656455.1. Taxonomy (NCBI): domain Eukaryota; kingdom Metazoa; phylum Chordata; class Mammalia; order Carnivora; family Phocidae; genus Halichoerus; species Halichoerus grypus. Next base: position 85,223,407 of record NC_135727.1, read on the forward strand.
GTTTTTGCCTGGTTTTAGGTGCAGGTTCCCAATTTTTTCAGGCTGCCCAAGAGAAGAGTGATTCTCAACCAGCCCGGCTTGCAGTTTATGACGATCGGATCTGAAAGACCCTTCCTGGGCTCACTGACCATAACCTGCTTCCTGGTTCCACTGCTTGGGCACTCTGCCCATCCAGGAAGCCCCTTTGGCTCTGAGGCTTCTCATATCCCAAGCCCACAATGCTCTACCTAGAATTCTGTATTTTCATTTCCACAGCCTCTTTCAGAGAGGGATGTTGCTCCCTAGAGCAGATTTCTAAGTGTTCTGACTTTACACTTAGGTGTTATGTTACTTTCCAGGAGCCAGCTTGTGGAGGCTCCCTCCCCTCCTATTTACCTTCTGATATCTCCCCCACAGATTCATGACTCCGCATATCCTACCTTGCAAAAAGCAGTCACTTTTCTGCTTGTAGAGATCCAGATATATATTCTTACATCTCAGGCTGATTTTATGGGTGTTCAGAATGGTTTGGTAGATATCCAGCTAAATTCAGGGGACCAGTTGAAACGGTCCTCCTCTGCCATCTTGCCTCCCTCCCCCAATATGAATTTTTTAAAAAGGAGGTCTAGAATTAGATTAAGAAAATTTCCAGATACTGTGAACAGAGAAAAAGACAGAAAATTATCAAAGAAGGCATTCAAGAATGTTCCTAAGAAAGAGAGAACATAAATGAATAAAACTCAGAGAAAGATATAATATTATAAACATTCAGAGCACCAAGCATAAATTTTTAAAATGCAGATCTTAGAAAAAAATAAGACAAATATACTAATGAAATATGTATAAGAGATCTGAGGAGAGAATATATGTCAAAGGCAAATGAGCACCTGAAAATATGCTCAACATGCTGGAATGCAAATTAAGACCACAATGCAATAACTCTGCACATCTATTAGAATGGCCAAAATTAAGGACTGACTATGTCAAATACTCCTGAGAATGAAGAGCAAATGGAAACTTCATACACTACTGGTAGGTGTTATGGAAAAAATATTCACATACCTGTAAAACGGGTAAGGAAATCTTTGTCCAACACTATTGCAACAGAGCTATTGTAATAGGGGAGAGAGATCAGGCTCAATTCCATAAACAACAAAGACAGCTGGAGACATATAGTAAAAAAATAGAGTGAGGGAGCCAGCGGATGGAACACTAAGAGGAGAGACATCAAGTGTAGGGAGATTCTTGCTAAAGTGGCCTAACAGGATTCTTTTTTTAAATTTTATTTTATTATGTTATGTTAATCACCATACATTACATCATTAGTTTTTGATGTAGTGTTCCATGATTCATTGTTTGCTTATAACACCCAGTGCTCCATTCAATACATGCCCTCCTTAATACCCATCACCAGGCTAACCCATCCCCCAACCCCTCCCCTCTAGAACCCTCAGTTTGTTTCTCAGAGTCCATAGTCACTCATGGTTCGTCTCCCCCTCCGATTCCCCCCCCTTCATTTTTCCCTTCCTACTATCTTTTTTTTTTTTTTAACATATAATGTGTTATTTGTTTCAGAGGTACAGGTCTGTGATTCATCAGTCTTACACAATTCACAGTGCTCACCATAGCAATACACTCCCCAGTGTCTATCACCCAGTCACCCCATCCCTCCCACTCCCCACCACACAATGGAATATTATGCAGCCATCAAAACCCCCCAAATCTTGCCATTTGCAATGACGTGGATGGAACTACAGGGTATTATGCTAAGCAAAATAAGTCAATCAGAGAAAGACATGTATCATATGATCTCACTGATATGAGCAATTCTTAATCTCAAGATTCTTGATAAGGAAGGTCAAGAACTTACATAATAAAGGTGGGGAAGAAGTAACTTGATCAGATATCAAGGGTAATCAGATATCAAGAGTAGTAGGGAGGACTTAGCAGGATTCTTTGCTAAGACTCACTGGGGAGGCCAACGGCAGGACAGTTGGGGGTAGGGTTTGGGATTCAGACAAAGTCAAGGCTTAGTTAAGAGTAAGGCTTTAAGGAGCCTGACTAAAATCTGGCCAAGGAAAGAAGTCTTTGTCATAATAATGTAAAATGGTACAGCTCACTTTAAATAATACATATTTTGGCAATTTGACAGTAAAGCATAAAAGTAATAAACTTCAGATGAATTAAGGAACTTATGGGTCAAGCACAGCAAGAGAAAGTGTGTATAGTGAATGTAAATTAAAGGAGATGGTTCTTTGAAAAGATCAAAAAAATTGATAATCCTTTAGCCAGACTTCTCAAAAAAAGAAAAAGAGGACCCAAATAAAATCAGAAATGAAAAGGGAGAAATAACAACCAACACCACAGAAATACAAAAGACTGTAAGAGAATATTATAAAAAAAATATATGCCAACAAATTGGGCAACCTAGAAGAATGGATAAATTCCTAGAAACATATGACCTCCAAAAACTGAATCAGGAAGAAATAGAAAATTTGAACAGACCAATTACCAGCAATGAAATTGAGTCAGTAATGAAAAAACTCCCAACAGACAAGAGTCCAAGACCAGATGGCTTCACAGGCAAATTCTACCAAATATTTAAAGATGAGTTAATATGTATACTTCTTAAACTATTCCAAAAAATAGAAAAAGGAAAACTTCCTAACTTGTCCTAGGAAACCCTGATGCCAAAACCAGATAAAGACACTACGAGAGAGAGAGAGAGAGAGAGGGAGAAAGAGAGAGAGAGACGAATAACTCTGATGAACACAGATGCAATAATCCTCAACATAATATTAGCAAACTGAATCCAACAACATATTAAAAAAACATCATTCTCCATGATCAAGTGGAATTTATTCCTCAGATGTAAGGATGGTTCAATATTTGCAAGTCAATCAATGTGATGCATCATATCAATCAATAGTGGATAAAATCATTTCAATAGATGCAGAAAAAAACATTTGATAAAGTACAACATCCATTCTTGATAAAAACTCTCAACAACGTAAGATTAGAAGGAACGTAATGCCTCAGCATAATAAAGGCCATATACAAAAACCCGCACAGCTAACATCATACTCTATGGTGAAAAACTGACTGAGAGCATTTCACCTAAGGTCAGGAACAAGACAGGGATGTCAACTCTCACCACTATTATTTAATATAGTACTGGACATCCTAGCCACAGCAATCAGACAAGACAAAGGAATAAAATCCATCCAAATTGGTAAGGAAGAAGTAAAATGCTCACTATTTGCAGACAACATGATACTATATATAGAAACCACTAAAGACTCCACCAAAAAAACTCCTAGAACTTATAAATGAGTTCAGTAAGGTTGCAGGATACAAAATCAATGTACAGAAATCTGTGGCATTTTTATATACTAATAATGAAGCAAAAGAAAGATAAATTAAGAAAACAATCCCATTTACAATTGCACCAAATATAATAAAATATCTAGAAATAAACTTAACCAAGGAGGTGAAAAACCTGTATTCTGAAAACTATAAAATATTGATGAAAGACATTGAAGATGACACAAATGGAAAGATATTCCATGATCATGGATTGGAAGAACAAATATTTTTAAAATAGCCATACTACCCAAAGGAATAGGCAGATTTAATGCAATCCCTATTGAAATAGCAACGTTTTCCACAGAACTAAACAAAAAATCCTAAATTTATATGTAACCACAGAAGACCCCAGGTAGCCAAAACAATCTTGAAAAAGAAAAACTAAGCTGGAGGTACCACAATTCCAGATTTCAAGTTATAGTACAAAGCCGTGATAAGCAAAACAGTATGGTATGGGCAAAAAAACAGGCACATAGATCAAGAGAATAGAATAAAAAGCCTAGAAATAAACCCACATTTATACGGTCAATTAATCTTTGACAAAGGAGGAAAGAATATGCAATGGGTAAAAGACAGCCCCTTCAACAAATGGTATTGGGAGAACTGGACTGCTACATGCAAAACAATGAAACTGGACCACTGGCTTACACCATACACAAAAATAAATTCAAAATGGATTAAAGACCTAAATGTGAGACCTGAAACTGTAAAAATCCTAGAAGAGAGCACAGGCAGTAACTTCTTTGACATCAGCCGTGGCAACTTCTGTCTAGAAATGTCTCCTGAGGCAAGGGAGAGAAAAACAAAAATAAACTGTTGGGATTTCATCATGAAGAAGAAGAAGAAGGAGGAGGAGGAGGAGGAGGAAGAGGAGGAAGAAGAAGAAGATGGAGGACTCCTCCTTGAGGAAGAAGAGGAGGAGGAAGAGGAGGAGGAGGAAGAAGAAGAAAAGAAGAAGAAGAAGAAAGAAGAAGAAAGAAGAAGAAGAAGAAGAAGAAAGAAGAAGAAGAAGAAGAAGAAGAAGAAGAAGAAGAAGAAGAAGAAGAAGAAGAAGAAGAAGAAGAAGAAGAAGAATCTTCTGCACACCAAAGGAAACAATCAATAAAACTAAAAGACAACCTACTGAATGGAGAAAATAGTCATAAAGGACATCATGATAAAGGATTAGTGTCCAAAATATATAAAAACTGGTACAACTCAACACCCGCCCCCAAATAAAGAATCCAATTAAAAATGGGCAGAAGACATGAACAGACATTTCTCCAAAGAATACATACACATGGCCAACAGACACATGGAAAGATGCTCAACATCTCTCATCATCAGGGAAATGCAAATCAAAACCACATATCACCTCACACCTGTCAGATTGGGTAAAATCAAAAACACAAGAAACAAGTATTGGAGAGGATGTGGAAAAATAGGAACTCTCCTGCACTGTTGGTGGGAGGGCAAACTGGTACAGCCACTGTGAAAAACAACATGGAGGTTCTCCAAAAAAATTAAAAATGGAACTACCCTACAATCCAGCAATCACACTACTGGGTATTTATCCCAAAGATACAAAAAACACTAATTCAAAAGGATACATGCACCCCTATGTTTATTGCAGCATTATTTAACCAAGTTATGGAAGCACCCCATGTGTGTCCATCAATAGGTGAATGGATGAAGAAGATGTGAGATAGATATATATCTATATACATAGATATATGTGTATATATATATATATATATACACACATAGATGTATACATACATATATATCTCACATCTATATAATGGAATATTATTCAGTCATAAAAAAGAATGAAATCTTGCCATTTACAATGACATGGATAGAGCTAAAGAGTATAATGCTAAGTGAAATAAGCTGCCAGAGAAAGATAAATACCATATGTTTTCACTCATATGTGGAATTTAAGAAACAAAACAAATGAGCCAAGGGGGGGGGGGGAGGAGAGAGAGGGAGACATACCAAGAAACAGATTCCTAACTATAGAGAACAAATTGATGGTTACCAGATGGTGTGTGGAGGGATGGGCGAAATAGGTGATGGGGATTAAAGAGTGCACTTGTCGTGATGAGCACTGAGGAATGTATAGAATTGTTGAATCACTATATTGTACACCTGAAACTAATATAAGACTGTATATCAACTATATTGGAATTAAAATTAAAAACTCATTAAGAGAAAACAGATGGCTATAATGAAAATTGCACATGAGTTCAAAAAGGAGTAGATTGAAAACTGTCTTCCACCAAGGATTAGTGATTTGACCTTGAATAAGATACTTACCTTTTCTGATCTGCTGTTATCTGATGTATAAAATGGGGATAATTGAGCTAAGAGATTTATATGTCTTAATGAAAAGGGGGATAATGAACATGGATTAAAATTTATTTATTGGGAATCAGTACCTAAAACACACACATTATCTCTGAGAGAAGCTGTTCCTCACCACCTGGGTTACAAGAGAGTTCTCTGTGTTCTCAGTGTCCCCTGGCTCACCCCTGCCATGGCTTTCATCACACTTGTTTTGTCATTAACTTCTGTGTGCTTCTCTGCTCATTAGACTCTGAGTTCTTTGATAACCCTTAATCTGTATTAATTATTCCTAGATCCTCAGAGCTTGCCTATTCCAGAGCCTGGAGCCTAATTTTCAGCAGGTGATCAGAGAAGTTTTTTGGTCTTTGCTTTTTTTTTTTTTTTTTTTGTCTGAGTGATGATGACACATGCTATTCAATAAAGTATAACTGTTATACTAGCAATCTGTTTATTGAAAGAAATACACTGTAATTGGAGATCATAGGGAACTTCTCTTCACAAACATCTGTTGTGTTAGAGAAGGAATATACTCTTCATCTACACTTTGTCCAAAACATGCAGTACTAATATATTCCCTAAATTTATGTTTGTAATGAGGCTTGAACACTCTGCTGCTTTCTCTGATTAATCCTCAGTTAGGGGGCTGTATTGAATAATTCACTGGAACCTCCCATATACGAAGAAGCTGAAGAACAGACTAGGCCTTCAGTAAATAATTACTGAATGAGCACAACATTCCAAACCAGTTATTTGAGCTTTTAAACATGAGGTGTAAATGTCACTCAGCTTTATATCAGCAGAACACAGTAATGCAAACCCAGTAATCAGTGGGTATGGTAACTCCAGTTGACTTCTTTCACTCTGACAATGAGTCTTCTTTCATGGCCTCTTTCACTCTGACAATGAGTCTTCTTCCATTTTTGACTCCTGCTTCCAGGTTACTCCATTGACTGACTTATTTATTTATTTATTTATTTATTTATTTTTTTTTTTTTTTTTTACTAGATCCCTTCCCTGTGTTCCTTTTTTGCTAAATGCTTTTGTTCATGTATAATCTATCTGACCACCAGTGTGTGCTATCCCTCATGGCAAGCACTATGTATATATTTTTTAAAATTTATTTACAGCATCCCAGATATTTCCTGAAACATGCTAAGCATAAATTCATGTCCACTGAATTAATTAGTTCCTCTTTTGTAATGACCCAGACAGGAAAAGCATCCCTTGTTTAGAAATCAGTATTGCAGGGGTGCCTGGATGGCTCAATTGTTAAGCGTCTGCCTTCGGCTCAGGTCATGATCCTGGGGTCCTGGAATCGAGCCCCGCATCAGGCTCCCTGCTCACCGGGAAGCCTGCTTCTCCCTCTCCCACTCCCCCTGCTTGTGTTCCCTCTCTAACTGTCTTTCTCTCTCTTTCTCTCTGTCAAATAAATAAATAAAATCTTTAAAAAATAAAAAGAAATCAGTATTGCAAATGTAATGCTTATAAACACCATATATATGACCTTTAGTTTTGTGCCAGTCACTAAAGGGGAACACTCTGCCATGTTGCACTAGCATCTTTGCATGACCCTGTACAGGTGATGTAGGCAAGGTTAGACCACAGCCTCTCCCAAATCAAGGGAAAATACCCTGAGATTCTTCTTGGAGCAAGGGGAGATTAGCAGTCTGGTGAAGAGCTGCCACTAAGCAAGTTCTCACCTGTCTTATATTGTTGGAGACTGACACAAGGCTGTTTCTCATCCATCTTCCTAGTTTCAGTTGAGCACAAGTCATTTTACCTTGGTGCACCACAGAGGACAGCTGTGGACTATGAAACTGCTCACTACCTTAAGGTACTGACTGTGGCTTCAACAGAAGAGAGACGCACCACCTCTGGTGTCTGTCACTGAGTACCTCTGATTCAGAGTCATACTGTGGGACTAGAGGTGCAGGGAGCTGATAAAATGCTGATCTTGCTTTCACTGTGTCTGTAATGTATCTTATTTGAGCTCATTGTCTCCTTACTGGCCAAATCTATAGAAGTGTGACAAACCACCCTAGCAGCTTTAGTAGTGAACCTTGTGGTCTGGTTAGGCACCACAGAGGTATTTAGGAACTGTCTATTTGACAGACAGACTCTGGTATTGAGTTGTGTGGTGTTATAGGACCAGAATATTGACTTATATTCCTTGGCATCTGCAATGGTTAATTTTATGTGTCAACCTGACTGGGCCACAAGGTGCTCAGACATTTGGTTAAACATTATTCTGGGTGTGTCTGGGAGGGTGCTTCTGTATGATATTAACATTTGAATAGGCAGACTGAGTCAAGCAGATTGCCCTCCTCAATGTGAGTCAGACTCCTAATTGGTTGAAAGCCTGATGAAAACAAAAGGGAAGAAGGAGTGAGAATTCATTCTCTTTCTGTCCATTTTCTAGGTGGAACATCAGTTTTCTACTGCTTTTAGTCTCAGACTAGGACTAGAACTAACATTATTGGCTCTCATGGTTCTCAGGCTTTTGGACTCAGGCTTGAACTATATTATTAACTCTCTTGGGTCTCCAGCTTGTCAACTATAGATCTTGGGACTTCTCAGCCTCCATAATTGAATTAGCCAATTTCTTATAATAAATCTTTTTGTCACTTGTTGGTTCTGTTTCTCTGGAGAACCCTAATACAGCAAAGAGCAGTTTTAAGCCCATAACATGACATAGGGCTGGCTGCTTTTGCCAGACCTCAGTCATTTATAAACCAGCCTTAGATCAGCATGTTTGATACCAACTATGCTGTTATTTAATTGATGTATTTAAACCAATCAGTTTCTTAGCTCAAATTTATTTTACATTTGATATACCTTCTTGAAATTCAAAAACAGTATCTCTTGCTAGAGATGTAATTATAAAGGTAATGAAATGAAACGTTTGATATTTAAATACAAAAATAAAATATAGTTAATGAGTCAAATCCATTTGTATTGTAATGCCAGCTTCATATGTGTTATCTCACCTATTCATCATAGCAACCATTTAGTGTAAATATTGTACTTTCTATTTTAGAAATGGGGAAACAGACACAAAGGATCTTTCACATTATCACACAGTATGTTTCACAGCCAGGACTGAAATCCATGGCCATTTCATACCATAGCATATAAAGGGACAGTATAGAGAAGATTCATATAATTTTGTCTCAGCAAGTTCCCCTGGTTTATTTTTCCTTTCTTCTGTCTAGGCCCTAATGATTTCAGCCAATCCCATGGTCTAGGGTCTTCTTGCTTATTTTTGTGGAAAATTGGGATAATCTGCTGTTGGTCTTACTTTTTATGTGAACCATAGAGTTTTAGCCCTTTGGGATCAGGAATATATTTTTAAACTCCTGTAAAAAATAATTGTTGTTTACATCCCCTGCCATTACCAAAGCAGGGTTGATTCTGAGTAGAGTCATTTGTTGCAGATCTGTTTTCTCTCTTGTTGGAGGGGTGGTGGATGTGGTGGTGAAGATACAAAGGGAGCCTAAGTGATGTAACACAGAAAGTTATCAATGTAATTCACATATTAACAGATTAATGGAGGAAAAGAAATCCTATGATCATCTCAATAGATACAGTACAAATGTTTGATGAAATTCAATACATATTCATGATAAATCTTCCAATTAACCCAGTAACAGAATGGAACAGTTTTACTCTCATAAATTGTACCTAAAATTAGAAAGCACAGTAAACATCAATGGTAAAAAGCATAAATTTTTCCATTTTAGGTCAGGAGTAGGACATGGACTTCTATTATCAACAGTTCTATCCAAAATTGTACTGAGTGGTAAAAGGAGAAAAGGGACTAAAAGTCATAATGCTTAAATGGTGGAAACAAAAATGTTATTTGTCGAAGATGATATGATTGTATATGTGAGGATAAACCTTTGGAATTAATAAGCATATTTAGCAAGGTTGTTGGACAGAAAATCAATAGCCAAAACTTATATGTGTGTGTATATATACAAGCTCATATAGAGTATAAAATTTTCAAATGTATCAAATACCTAGGAATCAACTTAGCAAGATATATATATATTTTTGAGAGAATTGTAAAACTTTATTGAGAGAAACTTAACGGCCAAATTTCCAACATAAGGACAGCCTTCACTGGTTTCAGCTTGTCTTCTTTTAAAGCTATGATTGCCCTTCACCTATAATATAAACATAATAGTTGAAAAATTGCTTAGCGGAACTTCATTGAGATAACACTAAAAGTATGCAAATGACACTAAATAAAGTTCATGTGTCATAAGATAGACTAAAGCAGAACCCTAATGTTGACCCTTTGGCTTATATCCTGTTAACATCTGTTTAGAATTATTAACACTTTTAAAATGCAACACTCTTTCTGGTGTTTTAAGGAAATTCTTATTGTTCAAGTTCAGAACATAATTAAATCAAGTGAACCCATCTGGAGGAAACTTTTAGTAGAAGACCAAGATTATGTACACTTCTAGTAAAAAAAATAAACTAAATAAAAAACCTGAGAAGAAAGAATTTTTTAGCTATACACAACTAACGAATCATTGAACACTACATCAAAAACTAATGTTGGCTAACTGAACATAATAAAAAAAAAAATAAAAAATAAGTAACTCTAAACATAGTTAAAGCAAAAAACCCTGATTATTTCAATATTTTGACTTGAAATAAAATTCTGAATATAGAGTAGATAAAACAGTAATGTCATATTGGAACTACTTAAGTGAAGCAAAAGGAAAGGCCAGTATTACTTTGGTTTTGCCTCTACTATGTGAAAGTGCAAAAATATTTATTTGGGCTAGTTTAGCTCTTACATGATTGTTTTAAGTAGGGTAAAAATTTGTTTTCATTTTCACCCATAGGCCTGGTCTAATTATGAAAAATAACTCTTTACATGCTTAAAAATATGTCTGTAAGATAATTTATGTGGTCACCATAATACTAAGTCATTACTATCATAGGTGACATCAAAACATAAGCTAATGTTTATTGTGAGTGTGTTATGTATTTGTGACAAGCAGACCATTATAAAACTATGTGGAAATTATTAACTGTTGGTTAAAGGACTTATACTCACAAGTAAGAAAACACTTTCATTTTTTAAATAATTTAAAATGGTTTTGACCCAATTTGTTTCTATCTCCAGTAGTCCATAAGATGGGCGTTTGGGATCTGAACTAACTTTCAAAGGATCTTTACATGTGAATTATATTATTAAAGTCCAGTACATTTTCTGCTAGATTATTAAAAAAATAATATTTCAAAAAATAGAAGTCCCATAATTTGTACTCTTAATGGATCACATACTTGCTTCTGGAATTATAACAGGCTCTAGATTTGATAGAATCTCCTCCTTGACTTCAGGACCATTACTGCATTTATCCCCAGTCTCCTGAAGAGCTGGTTCATGTTGATCAACTTCGAGGTCAGGCCGTGAAAAATAAATAGGTTATCAGTTTAAGTCCTGAATCATGAAACATAAATAAGGAAATGTTAATATTCATTCCCTTGGGTTATGAAATAAAAGCTCTTATGTCACTATGGTAATAAATTTGATACATACAAATCCTAAGAGAATTACTTTAGGAGTTTCTTGCCAGAGAAAGGAAGGCAAGGTTTAAAATATTTTACCCAAGGTTCAGGAAAAGATGGTGGAGAAGTAGGGGACCCTATTCCACTGGTACCCGGAATTGAGCAGGATATCTACCAGACCAGTCTGAACACCCACGAAATCAGCCTCAGATGTAAGAAGATAGATCTGGATCTCTACAAACAGAATATTGCAGGTGGTTGGTTTCGAGGTATGAAGTGGGGAGCCGTGATTCCATGGGCAGATATTGGAAAATAAACAGAAGGGGGAGGGAGCTGTCATAAGTACTGGCACTGGGAAGATGAAATAACACAGAAGCACAAAAGCCTCCTGAGCTGGGGATCAGGCACAGACTCACAGACTGGTAGCGGCTGGGAAAGGACTTTAGGGCAGCACCCCTGGACTGAAACTTGGATTGGCCGGGCTGTGCATGTGGACTGGGGGCAGCTGGTGGTTTTAGAAGCACAAAGGGCAGAGATGTGCCCCGACTTGGAGGTGAGGACTGGGAGCACTGCTGAGGGGCACACAAACCAGGACACTGCAGTTTATAGCAGCACAGACAGAAACAGAGATAGTGTGGCCAGGAGAGCTCACTGAAGAACAGACTGTGATCTCTGCTCTGAGGCAGAGGGTTAGAAACAATGTCTTCTGCTCTGACTCTTGGAAGATACATGGAAAGCCACAAGGGAAAGCCGCCAGAGAACAAAAGCCCCAAAAAACCAGTTTTCACTGAGCCCATCCCACCCCCCAAAAGGGGCAGGGCAACTCTGCCCAAACAGGGTTGCCTGAGTAACAGCGCAGCAGGCCACTCCCCCAGAAGACAGGTGGGGAACAAGAGGCTGGCAACCCTAAGGTCCCTATAAAACAGGTGCATCTTACTTCAGTTCTGGTCAATAATTTGGACTCTGTACATTCTTTCAACCATCCCTCAAAAGAATGATGATGAGGAGGAACCCCCAAAATAGGAAAGACACAGAGACTGTGACTTCTGCCACAGATTTACAAATGGATACTGATATAACCAAGTTACTGGAGATGGAATTCAGGGTAGCAATTGTGAAGCCCTTAACTAGGATGGAGAAACCAATTAATGGCAACATAGAGTCTCTAAGGGCAGAAATGAAAGCTGAAGTGGCAGAATTTAAAAATGTTATCAATGAGATCCAATCTAACCTAGATAATTTAACAGCTAGGGAAAGTGAGGCAGAAGAATGAATTAGTGATCTAGAAGACCAATTAATAGAAAAGAAAGAAAAAGAGGAGGCCAGGAAAAAACAACTCAAAATCCATGAAAACAGAATCAGAGAAATAAGTGACACCATGAAACATTCCAATGTCAGAATTATTGGGACCCCTGAGGGGGTGGAGAAAGAGACAGGATTAGAAGATATATTTGAGCAAATCGTAGCTGAGAACTTCTTTAATCTGGGGAATGAAACAAACATTCGTGTCCTAGAGGCAGAGAGGATCCCTCCCAAGATCAAGGAAAACAGGCCAATGCTGTGGCATGTAATACTAAAACTCGCAAATCTTAAAACCAAGGAAACCATCTTAAGGGCAGTTAGGGGGAAGAGATTCCTTACATACAGAGGGAAGAACCTCAGAATAACAAACGTCAGACTTGTCCAGGGAGACGTGGCAAGCCAGAAAAGCCTGTCAAGATATATTCAGGGTACTAAATGAGAAGAATATGCAGCCGAGAATACTTTCTCCAGCAAGGCTGTCATTTAGAATGGATGGAGAGTTGCAGAGCTTCCAAGACCAGTAAAAACTGAAAGAATATGTGACCACCAAGCTGGCCCTGCAAGAAATAGTAAGGGGGGTTCTATAAAAGGAGAAAGACCCCGAGAATGATATAGAACAGAAATTTACAGAGACAATCTATAGAAACAAGGACTTCACAGGCATCATGATGACAATAAATTCATATCTTTAAATAATCACTCTCAATGTGAACAGCCTAAATGCTCCCATAAAAGGGCACAGGGTTGCAGATTGGATAAAAAGACAGGACCCATCCATATGCTGTCTACAAGAGACTCATTTTGAACCTAAAGATACATCCAAACTGAAAGTGAAGGGATGGAGATCCATCTTCCATGCCAACAGACATTAAAAGGAAGCTGGGGTAGCAATTCTTATATCAGACAAATTAGATTTTAAACTAAAGACTGTACTTAGAGACACAGAAGGACACTATATCATTCTTAAAGGGTCTGTCCAATAAAAAGATCTAACAACTGTAAATATCTATGCCCCCAACATGGGAGCAGCCATCTATATAAGCCAACAGTTCACTAAACTAGTCATACTGATAACAATACGTTAATTGTAGGAGACCTCAATACTCTGCTCTCAGCAATAGACAGATCATCTAAGCAGAAAATCAACAAAGAAACAAGAGCTTTGAATGACACACTGGACCAGATGGACCTCATAGATATATACAAAACAATAAACCCTAAAACAACAGAATACTCATTCTTCTCAGTGCACAGAGAACTTTCTCCAGAATAGACCATATACTGGGTCACAAATCAGGTCTCAACTGATACCAAAAAATTGAGATTATTCCCTGCATATTCTCAGACCACAATGCTTTAAAACTAGAACTCAATCACAAGAAAAAAAAATTGGAAGAAATTCAAACACTTGGAAGCTAAAGACCACTCTGCTTAAGAATGTTTGGGTCAACCAGGAAATCAAAGAAGAACTTAGACAATTCATAGAAATCAATGAGAACAAAACCACATCGGTCCAAAACCTATGGGATACTACAAAGGCAGTCCTAAGGAGGAAATACATAGCCATCCAAGCCTCACTCAAAAAAATAGAAAAACCGAATTCACCAACTAACTTTACACCTTAAGGAACTGGAGAAAAAACAACAAACAATGCCTTAGCCACACATTAGAAGAGAAATAATTAAGATTAGAACAGAGATCACTGAATTAGAAACCAGAAACACAGTAGATTAGATCAATGAAACTAGAAGCTGGTTGTATGGAAGAATTAATAAGATCAATAAACCACTGGCCAGACTTATCCAAAAGAAAAAAGAAAAGACCCAAATTAATAAAATTATGAAGGAAATGGGAGAGATCATGACTAACACCAAGGAAATAGAACCAATTATTAGAAATTATTATCAACTGCTCTATGCCAATAAATTGAGCACCCTGGAAGAAATAGACGTCTTCCTGGAAATCTATAAACTACCAAGACTGAAACAAGAAGAAGTTGACAACCTGAATAGGCCAATAACCAGTATTGAGATTGAAGCAGTGATCAAAAACCTCCCAAAAAACAAGAGTCCTGGGCATGATGGATTCTTGGGGAATTCTACCAAACACTCAAAGAAGAAATAATACCTTTCTCCTGAAGCTGATTCAGAAATTAGAAACAGAAGGAAAGTTTCCAGACTCATTTTAGGAGGCCAGCATTACCTTAATCTCCAAACCAGGCAAAGACCCCAACAAAAGGAGAATTTCAAACCAATATCCCTGATGCGTATGGATGCCAAAATTCTCCACAAATATCTTAGCTAATGGGATCCAACAATAAAAGGATCCATTGAAAGGATCATCCACCACGACGAAGTGGGATTTATCCCTGGGATGCAAAGGTGGTTCAGCATCCACAAATCAATCAGCTTGATAGAGCACATTAATAAGAGGAGAGGGAGGAACCATATGGTCCTCTCAATTGATGCAGAAAGAGCATTTGACAAAAGACAACATTCTTTCCCGATTAAGACTCTTCAGAGCATAGAAATAGAGGGAACATTCCTCAAGTTCATAAAATCCATCTATGAAAAACCCACAGTGAATATCATCCTCAATGGGAAAAATATGAGAGCCTTTCTCTTAAGATCAGGAACATGTCAAGGATGCCCACTCTCTCCACTATTTTTCAACATAGTACTAGAAGTCCTAGCAACAGCAATCAGACAACAAAAAGAAATAAAAGGTATTCAAATTGGCAAAGAAGAAGTCAAACTCTCTCTCTTTGCAGATGACACGATACTTTAAGTGGAAAACCCAAAAGACTCCAACCCCAAATTACGAGAACTCATACAGCAATTCAGTAATGTGGCAGGATACAAAATCAATGCACAGATATCAGTTGCTTTCTTATACACTAACAATGAAACTGTAGAAAGAGAAATTATAGGAGCGATTCCATTTACAATAGCACCAAAAACCATAAGATACCTCGGAATAAACCTAACCAGAGGTAAAGGATCTATATTCTAGGAACTACAGAACACTCATGAAAGAAATTGAAGAAGACACAAAATGATGGAAAAATATTGCATACTCATGGATCAGAAGAATAAACATTGTTAAAATGTCTATGCTACCCAGAGCAATCTATAACTTCTATGCCATCCTGATCAAAGTGCCAAGGACATTTTTCAAAGTGCTGGAACAAACAATCTTAAAATTTGTATAGAATCAGAAAAGACCCCAAATCACCAAGGAAATGTTGAAAAGGAAAAACAAACCTGGGGGCATCACGTAGCCTGATTTCAAGCTGTATTACAAATGTGATCACCAAGATCAGTGATCATCAAGACAGCATGGTACTGGCACAAAAACAGACATATAGACCAATGGAACAGAATAGAGAGCCCAGACATGGACCCTCAACTCTATGGTCAAATAATCTTTGACAAAGCAGGAAAAAACATGCAATGGAAAAAAGACAGTCTCTTCAATAAATGGTGCTGGGAAAATTGGACAGCCACATGCAGAAGAATGAAACTCGACCATTCTCTAACACCATTCACAAAGGTAAACTCAAAATGGATGAAAGACCTCAATGTGAGACAGGAATCCATCAAAATCCTAGAGAAGAACATAGGCAGTAACCTCTTCGACACTGGCCACAGCAACTTCTTTTAAGATACATCTCCAAAGGCTAGTGAAACAAAAGCAAATATGAACTTTTGGGACTTCATCAAGATCAAAAGCTTCTGCACAGCAAAAGAAACAGTCAAGAAAACAATGAGGCAACACAAAGAATGGGAGAAGATTTTTGCAAATGACACTACAGACAAAGCGCTGATTTCCAAGATCTATAAAGAACTTCTCAAACTCAACACCCAAAAAACAAATAATCAAGTCAAAAAATGGGCAGAAGACATGAACAGACACTTCTCCAAAGAAGACATACAAATGGCTAACAGACACATGAAAAAAAATGTTCATCATCATTAGCCATCAGGGAAATTCAAATCCAAACCACACTGAGATACCACTTTATACCAGTTAGAATGGCAAAAATGGACAAAGCAAGAAACAACAAATGTTGGAGAGGTTGTGGAGAAAGGGGAAGCCTCTTACAGTATTGGTGGGAATGTAAGTTGGTACAGCCACTTTGGAAAACAGCATGGAGGTTCCTCAAAAAATTAAAAATAGAGCTACCGTATGACCCAACAATTGCACTACTGGGTATTTACACCAAAGACATAGATGTAATGAAAAGAAAGGCCATATGCACCCCAATGTTCATAGCAGCAATGTCTGCAATAGCCAAACTGTGCAAAGAGCTGAGATGCCGTTCAACAGATGAATGGATAAAGAAGATGTGGTCCATATATACAATGGAATATTACTCAGCCAACAGAAAGGATGAATACCCAACTTTTACATAAACATGGATGGGACCAGAAGAGATTATGGTATGTGAACTAAATCAAGCAGAGAAAGTCAATTATCATACGTTTTCACTTATTTGTGGAACATAAGGATTAGTATGGAGGACATTAGGAGAAGGAAGGGAAAAATGAAGGTGGGGAAATCAGAGGGGGAGAGGATCCATGACAGATTATGGACTCTGAGAAACAAACTGAGGGTTTTATAGGTGATGGGGGTGGGTCGATGGGTTAGCCCGGTGATGGGTATTAAGAAGCGCACATACTGCATGGAGCACTGTGTGTTATACGAAAACAATGAATCTTGGATCACTACATTAAAAACTAATGATGTATTGTATTGTGACTAAGATAACATAATAAAATTAAATTAAATTTAAAAAATTAAAAAAATAAAATATATTACCCCATACAAGTCTCAAGATTGTCCTCAACCAACTTAATTGATCCTTTTGTATTCACCTACTATTGTACTTATTATTTTACTTATGATTGGTGACTGTACATATTGTTACTGGACTTACCTCTTATTGCACTTAACACATTAAATCAGTGATCTGTTTGTATCTTTGACTAGATTGTGACCTCAAGGCTGTAGTCATAATTCTCATGAGCGTTTATACCCCTAGCAGCTAGTATAGCATGAGTAGACACCAATAAATACTGAGTGAATAAAAAAGTCTTAAAACATATGAAATAAGCCCTCTTCACTCTTTCAGACAATTTTCAGGCAATGTTTAAGATAGCTTTCTAAGATTCAGTTTTCTCCCATTGCTGCCATATCACAATGCATGATGCATACACCTACCTTCCCAATAGGCATTCCTCTTACTCTGCCCTTCACCTTGAATTGCAGCTGCTCCTTTTGTCTTCTTTCCCTTGACCAGGTGTAACATCCTGACTTTCAATTGGTGGTTCCTCCTGCTGAATTTGTTCATCACTGGCCTGCTGGGCTTAGTAGGATGTGTGTGTGCAAGTAAAAAAAAAAAAAAAAAAAAAAGTCTTGTTTTTAATGTATGTCAATAATAAAGTATATATAACATATGGTATCACTAATCATAAATAAGTCTAAAACATTTTTCCCACGCTATCCTGTATACTTACTTTTAAAAGTCACTCTTACTCCCACTCTTACTCCCACAGAGAGCCTACTCCAAGTAGAAGAGTTACCCACAAGGACTTTAGAAGCTATTTTAACCTATGCTCAGATGAATGTGTAAAATCTGTTGTTAAAAAGCATAAGCATGAGGATGGCGGCATAAGTCATATTTCTGCAAAACAGATAAGCTTCATCATTTTGGTAATCCTCCTTGGTGAATGCTTCTTACATGAGATTCAATTAATACTCTCTATCAACATGAAGGTCTATTTTATAGGTGTATCTACATAAGTTCAACATTTTTACAAAAATAAATTTCTGTAATTAACTTTCTGCAAATGTTGAAGCACTCACAACCACAGGCTCGACTGGCTGGGAAGACTCTTGATCATCTCTTCCTCTAGATTTGGATCTTGATCTTTGCTCACTCATATTTCACACTTGAAAGTAGAATATTGTAATTAGGAAAATGTACTTAAAAGGATAGTTATATTTGACCACTTCTATAACCAAATGAAGACATGTAATTCTTCTAAACTTTTAAAATATTTTCAAAACAAGTCACAATTTAAGTGTGTATGCTTCCCAACCCAACCAAGAACAGATTTATTATGTCACGTTCAAGGAGGCATAGACATCACTCTAACACACATAGCAAAAGACAGAAGACTTTTCTCATGAGGTTTGGTTTCATAACTGGACTCCCCATCATGAAGACATTTAGAAAAATGTCACTAGAGAACTAAAACTTAAATGACTGCTTTATCTGGCACACTCCCATTTACCAAGACCCATCTCCCCTAATGAAAGGTTTTCTTTAAAGCTTAGACAGGCTCAATCCTTTAGATCTGGCCTTGGCTCTTTTTGCACTATAATGGCAGAGGTGAGTGGCTGCAATAAAGAGCATATGCATCATTCTCCTTCCTTGGCACTCTTCCTGGTGCACTATGAATCTTGGGATGCAACCCCACAGTGTTCCCCATTTCTAAGGCCTTTCTTTAGTGCCCACCCAACCCCCTGCTGAAAGCCCCAGTGAAAACTCCAGAATCAGTGCTCTGTCAGTAGTTCCAGGTGTTTCCAAGACCCAGACACCTCAAATAACGTCCCCAAGACTCACCTCATCTTCATCCAACCCTTCCCCTCCATGGCCCACCTTCCTCTCTTGTCCCTGCCCTGCCAGAAAACAAGGACCATGCTGGTCACAATGCCTGTGAGAAGGATGATGATGACCTCGAGAACATTCATCTTTGGAGGCCACAGATTGTGCCTCGTCAACCTGCCTGAAGCCCACTGGCTCCCTCCTCACACTCACTCACACTTAAACTCCTGGGAAGACTGATTTTCAGACATACTGATTGAGTCTCAGCAGCCCAGAAATCAAAGACAGCAGAAACAGGGTCACCTCTGGGTCAGTTCAGCACACAGAACACAGACAGCAAGGTGCATGCTCAGCAAGGGACAGTGCAGCAATGGGCATGCACAACTATGGTCCTGCGCTCTGAGTTGGGGGCATGCCCTTCTTGCTGAGGTTTTGGACGCTGCTGCTGAAACCTGGAACCACAGAGTCTCCTGAGGACTAAAAAAGGGGTCTGCACAGCATTTTTCCCCACCCAAACTTTCTTCCAAGTCTTTTGGAGAAGGACAGCTCCAGGTTACCTTTAGGGAAGATTGTGTTTCAGAGAGACTCACTGTGACAGAAATAGAATTAAGGATTTTAATATGTATTTTTATACATGCTTTAACCAATCATTTCTTTCTCTCCTCCTGGGTATTCTGCCATGTTTGCCATGACCTGGCCTACTCCCATAGAATAAACACATTCACACTACAAGACTGTAGTACTTCTTTGGTTGCATTATTGTGCATTTAAATTTATGATTCACCTGAGCAAAGTAAAGAAATAGGGATTCACCATGTTTCCTGACTCTCTCTTTCTCTCACTGATTTGAAATGGCTCTTCTGTCATTTCCTACATTCCAGTCCATTTTTATATGAAATTTTCTCCTTTTAATTATCTTCCATTGAGCTGTCTATTCTTTTACTGCTACCATCCCATTGTAATTGTTGTAGCTTCCTTATATATAAATATCAAGTAATAATCACCCTCTCTCCTTGCTTTTACTTTTTCTGGGTTTTCTAGCACTTTTATCTTTCAAATGTACTTGAGATTCACTTGGCCAGATGTCAAAAATTCCTGTTGGGATGCTAATTTGGGTTGTATTTATCTCTTACATGAATTTAGGGAGAATTGACATCTTACTACTCTAGGGCCTATGTAGCCAAGAAAAATGTTACTTCTCAATTTGTCAAGTCTACTTAAATATCTCTCAGAAGGGTTTTAATATTTGTATTATTTTCATCATATTAGTTCTTCACATTTATATTAAGTTTATTCCTAGGATAATATATAGCTGATATATAGAATGCGTGTATGTATAAATTCATATCACCATAATGAAAAAAAACATTCCTCTATCAATTAATCTATACTATTTCAACAATTTGTTGCATAATTTTCAAAATAAAGAATAGTCCTAGGTATAAAATTTCAAAAACTAAAGTTCTCACTGCAACAGGTTCCACAAGATATGAGGTCAAAACCTAGAGGCCATTTTTATTTTAAATTTTGCTAGATGAGCCACACACACACACACACACACACACTCACACACACTTATTAGTATATTATAGTTTAGGTCTTTTTTTTCTTATCATCCCCTAAAATAAAGTTTTATTGGGACACATAACCATACTCATTCATTTATAAATTGTCTATGGTGGTTTTCTCACTATGATGGTTAAGTTGATTAGTTGTCATAAAAACCATATGTGGCAAGAGCTCTCATCAGTTTTCACTCCTGCTTGTTGTCACAATACAAATTTCAAGATGCAGTAAAACTCAAGAGCCTTTTGGGTTACTTGACCCTTTTTTTTACACCCCTATTGTGCCCTCCTTCCCAGGTCCCCAGTGAAGACTTTGGAATCAGTTCTCTGTCTGTAGTTCTAAGTTCTTCTGGGACTCACACAGTATTTCCAAGACTCATCCATATGCAACTAGACCCCTACCTTTGAAGCCCAACTTCCTCTCTTGTCCCAGTCCACCACAAGGAATAGGGCATAACTGTGGAGGTAAACAAAGGTAGACTGTCTGTTAAAATGGAGATATTAACATTCTCCATAAAATGTATACAAGACCAAGAATCTCCTACAGAAAATCAAGAATAATCTAATATTTAAAATATCCAGAATACAATTAAAAATTACTGAGAACATGAAGCAGAAAAAGTCAACTCACATGGAAAAAAAATTAATAAACAAAATATCAGGAAGACAGAGATGTTGGGGTTATCTGATAGAGTCTTTAAAGTTGCTATTGTGATCATGACTTCTTATGAAACAAATTTAGAAGTAGAGTTTGAGGGTGCACATGTGTGTGCGTGCACACACACAAACACACACAGAGTTTTAAGGAAGAAACAAATAGAAATCTTAGAGGGGAAAATACGATAAACAAAATAAAAAACTGCCCCTTGATGGGTGCAACAACAGAATGGAAACAGTCAATGAATATGAAGACAGATCATTAGAAATGATCAAATATGAAAAACAGATAGAAGAGGTTGAAATAAAAATAAGAGATTCAAGAATCTGTGAGAAAATACCAAATGTGTGTGTGTGTTTGTGTGTGTGTGTGTGTGTCCATCAGAATTTCAGAAGGAGAGGAGAGAGAATGTGGTGAGAAGTAACCTTTTAAAGTGATAATGGGGCTAAGGAGGAAAGATGGCAGAGGAGTAGGGGACCCTATTTCAACTGGTCCCCGGAATGGAGCTGGATATCTACCAGACCACTCTGAGCACCCACAAAATCAGCCTGAGATGTAAGAAGATCTGGATCTCTACAAACAGAATATCGCAGGCAGTTGGTTTCGAGGTACGAAGTGGGAAGCCGTGATTCTACGGGCAGATATCGGAGGATAAACAGCAGCGGGAGGGTGCCTGGCCATGGGATCCTACACTGCCGGTGAGCGACAGCCTTGCTCACTGGGGACAGGGCACAGACTTGCACACTGGTAGCGGCAGGGAAAGGACTTTAAGACAGCCCCCAGGGCAGAAACCCAGAGTGGCAGGGTTGCACATGCGAACTGGGAGCAGCTGGTGGTTTTAGAAGCACAAAGGGCAGAGATGTGGCCTGAACTGGAGGCAGGACTAGGAATGCTGTGGAGGGACGCACAACCCAGGGTGCTGCAGTTTATAGCAGCACAGACAGAAACAGAGACAGTGTGGCCTGGAGAGCTCACTGAAGAACAGACTGTGATCATTCTGCTCTGAGGCAGAGGGTTGGAAATGGTCTCTTCTGCTCTGACTCACGGAAGAGACGTGGAAACCCACCAGGGAAAGCCTCCAGAGAACAAAAGCCCCCAAAACTGATTCCTGCTGAGCCCATCCCCCACCACAGGGGGGCAGAGCAACTCGGCCCAAACAGGGTTCCCTGAGTAACAGCGCAGCAGGCCACTCCCGCAGAAGACAGGCTGGGAAAACAAGAGGCCAGCAACCCTAAGGTCCCTAGAAAACAGGTACATCTTGCCTCGGTTCTGGTAAATAATTTGGACTCTATACATTCCCTCAACCATCCATCAACAAAATGACTAGGAGGAGAAACACCCAAAATAGAAAAGATTCAGAGATTATGACTTATGCTGCAGATTTAAAAATGGATGTAGATATAACCAAGATGTCGGAGATGGAATTCAGGCTAACAATTGTGAAGACAATAGCTAGAATGGAGAAATCAATTAATGGCAACATAGAGTCTTTAAGGACAGAAATGAAAGTTGAATTGGCAGAACTTAAAATGCTATCAATGAAATCCAATCCAATCTAGATAATCTAACAGCTAGGGTAAGTGAGGCAGAAGAACAAATTAGTGACCTGGAAGACAATTTAATAGATAAAAAGGGAAAAAAGGAGGTCAGGGAAAAACAACTCAGAATCCATGAAAATAGAATCAGAGAAATAAGTGACACCATGAGGTGTTCCAATGTCAGAATCATTGGAATCCCGGAGGGAGTGGAGAGAGAGAGGACTAGAAGATGTATTTGAGCAAATTGTAGCTGAGAACCTCCCTAATCTGGGGAATGAAACAAACATTCGCATCCTAGAGGCAGAGAGGACCCCTCCCAAGATCAAGGAAAATAGGCCAACACCCCGGCATGTAATAGTAAAACTTGCAAATCTTTGAACCAAGGAAGCCATCTTAAGGGCAGTTAGGGGGAAGAGATTCCTTACGTACAGAGGAGGAACATCAGAATAACGTCAGACCTATCTACAGAGACACGGCAAGCCACAAAGGCCTGGCAAGACATATATTTAGGGTACTAAATGAGAAGAACATGCAGCCAAGAATACTTTATCTGGCAGGGCTGTCATTTAGAATGGATGGAGAGATGAAGAGCTTCCACAACCGGCAGAAACTGAAAGAATATGTGACCACTAAGCCGGCCCTGCAAGAAATATTAAGGGGGGTTCTATAAAAGGAGAAAGACCCCAAGAGTGATATACAACAGAAATTTACAAGGACAATCTATAAAAACAACGTCTTCACAGGCAACATGATGACAATTAATTCATATCTTTCAATAATCACTCTCAACGTGAATGGCCTAAATGCTCTGATAAAACGGCACAGGGTTGCAGATTGGAAAAAAGACAGGACCCATCCATGTGCTGCCTACAAAAGACTCATTTTGAACCTAAAGACACATCCAGACTGAAATTGAAGGGATGGAGATCCATCTTCCATGCCAACAGACCTCAAAAGAAAGCTGGGGTAGCAATTCTTATATCAGACAAATTAGATTTTAAACTAAAGTCTGTAATAAGAGACACAGAAGGACACTATATCATTCTTAAAGGGTCTATCCAAAAAGAAGATCTAACAATTGTAAATATCTATGCCCCCAAGATGGGAGCAGCCATCTACATAAGCCAACTGTTAACCAAAATAAAGAGTCATATTAATAACAATACGTTAAATGTAGGAGACCTTAATACTCCACTCTCAGCAATGGACAGATCATCTAAGCAGAAAATCAACAAGGAAACAAGAGCGTTGAATGACACACTGGACCAGATGGACCTCATAGATATATACAGAACATTCCACCCTAAAACAACAGAATACACATTCTTCTCGAGCGCACATGGAACTTTCTCCAGAAAAGACCACATACTGGGTCACAAATCAGGTCACAACCAATACCAAAAGATTGAGATTATTCCCTGCATATTCTCAGACCACAATGCTTCAAAACTGGAACCCAATCACAAGAAAAAATTTGGCAGAAATTCAAACACTTGGAAGCTAAAGATCACTCTGCTCAAGAATGTTTGGGTCAACCAGGAAATCAAGGAAGAACTTAAACAATTCATGGAAATCAATGAGAATGAAAACACATCAGTCCAAAACCTATGGGATACTGCAAAAGTGGTCCTAAGGGGGAAATACATAGCCATCCAAGCCTCACTCAAAAAATAGAAACATCCCAAATGCACCAACTAACTCTACACCTTAAAGAACTAGAGAAAAAGCAACAAACGATACCTAAGCCATGCATTAGAAGAGAAATAATTAAAATTAGAGCAGAGATCATTGAATTAGAAACCAGAAACACAGTGGATCAGATCAACAAAACTAGAAGTTGGTTCTTTGAAAGAATTAATAAGATCAATAAACCACTGGCCAGTTATCCAAAAGAAAAGAAAAGGACCCAAATTAATAAAATGATGAATGAAAGGGGAGAGATCATGACTACCACCAAGGAAATAGAAACAATTATTAGAAATTATTATCAACAAATATGCCTATAAATTGAGCAATCTGGATGAAATAGAAACCTATAAGTGGCCAAGACTTGAAACAGAATGAAATTGAAAACCTCAATAGGCCAATAACCAGTAACGAGATTGAAGCAGGGATCAGAAACTTCCCTAAAAACAAGAGTCCAGGGCCTAATGGATTCCCTGGGGAATTCTAACAAACATTCAAAGAAGAAATAATACCTATTCTACTGAAGCTGTTTCAAAAAATAGAAACAGAAGGAAAACTTCAAAACTCATCTATGAGGCCAGCATTACCTTAATCCCCAAACCAGGCAAAGACCCCATCAAAAAGGAGAATTTAGACCTATATCCCTGATGAATATGGATTCCAAAATCCTCAACAAAATCCTAGCTAATAGGATCCAACAATACATTAAAAGGATCATCCACCACGACCAAGTGGGATTTATCCCCAGGATGCAAGGGTGGTTCAACATTCGCAAATCAATCAATGTGATAGAACACATTAATAAGAGGAGGGAGAAGAACCATATGGTCCTCTCAATTGATGCAGAAAAAGCATTTGACAAAATACAGCAAGCTTTCCTGATTAAAACTCTTCAGAGTATAGGGATAGAGGGAACATTCCTCAAGTTCATAAAATCCATCTATGAAAAACCCACAGCGAATATCATCCTCAATGGGGAAAAGCTGAAAGCCTTTCCCTTAAGATCAGGAACACGTCAAGGGTGTCCACTCTCGCCATTATTGTTCAACATAGTACTAGAAGTCCTAGCAGCAGCAATCAGACAACAAAAAGAAATAAAAGGTATTCAAATTGGCAAAGAAGAAGTCAAACTCTCTCTTTTTGCAGACGACATGATACTTTATGTGGAAAATCCAAAAGACTCCACGTCCAAATGACTAGAACTCATCCAGCAATTCAGTAATGTGGCAGGATACAAAATCAATGCACAGAAATCAGTTGCATTCTTATACACTAACAACGAAACTGTAGAAAGAGAAATTAGAGAAACGATTCCATTTACAAGAGCACCAAAAACCATAAGATACCTTGGAATAAACCTAACCAAGAGGTAAAGGATCTATACTCTAGGAACTACAAAACACTCATGAAAGAAATTGAAGAAGACACAAAATGATGGAAAAATATTCCATGCTCATAGATTGGAAGAATAAACATTGTTAAGATGTCTATGCTACCCAAAGCAATCTATACCTTCAATGCCATCCCTATCTAAATCCCAATGACATTTTTCAAAGTGCTGGAACAAACAATCCTAAAATTTGTATGGAATCGGAAAAGACCCTGAATCTCCAACAAATGTTGAAAAAGAAAAACAAACCTGGGGGCATCATGTTGCCTGATTTCAAGCTATATTACAAAGCTGTGATCACGAAGACAGCATGGTACTGGCACAAAAACAGACACATAGACCAATGGAACAGAATAGAGAACCCAGATATGGACTCTCAGCTCTATGGTCAAATAATCTTTGACAAAGCAGGAAAAAAGATGCAATGGAAAAAAGACAGTCTCTTCAATATGTGGTGCTGGGAAAATTGGACTGCCACATGCAGAAGAATGAAACTGGACCATTCTCTAACAGCATACACAAAGATAAACTCAAAATGGTTGAAAGACCTCAATGAGAGACAGGAATCCATCAAAATCCTTTAGAAGAACATAGGCAGTAACCTCTTTGACACTGGCCACAGCACCTTCTTTCAAGATACAGCTCCAAAAGCTAGTGAAACAAAAGCAAAAATGAACTTTTGGGACTTCATCAAGATCAAAAGCTTCTGCACAGCAAAGGAAACAGTCAACAAAACAAAGAGGCAACCCACAGAATGGGAGAAGATATTTGCAAATGATACTACAGATAAAGGGCTGGTATCCAAGATCTATAAAGAACTTTTCAAACTCAACACCCAAAAAACAAATAATCAAGTCAAAAAGTGGGCAGAAGAGATGAACAGACACTTCTCCAAAGAAGACATACAAATGGCTAACAGACACATGAAAAAATGTTCATCATCATTAGCCATCAGGGAATTTCAAATCAAAACCACATTGAGATACCACCTTATACCAGTTAGAATGGCAAAAATGTACAGGGTAAGAAACAACAAATGTTGGATAGGTTGTGGAGAAAGGGGAACCCTCTTACACTGTTGGTGGGAATGCAAGTTGGTACAGCCACTTTTGAAAACAGTGTGGAGATTCCTCAAAAAATTAAAAATAGAGCTACCCTATGACCCAGCAATTGCATTCCTGGGTATTTACCCCAAAGACACAGATGTAGTGAAAAGAAGGGCCATATGCACCCCAATGTTCATAGCAGCAATGTCCGCAATAGCCAAACTGTGGAAAGAGCCGAGATGCCCTTCAACAGATGAATGGATAAAGAAGATGTGGTCCATATGTACAATGGAATATTACTTAGCCATCAGAAAGGATGAATGCCCAACTTTTACATCAACATGGATGGGACTGGAGGAGATTATGCTAAGTGAAATAGGTCAAGCAGAGAAAGTCATTTGTCATATGGTTTCACTTATTTGTGGAACATAAGGAATATCATGGAGGACATTAGGAGAAGGAAGGGAAAAATGAAGGGAGGGAAATCGGAGGAAGAGATGAACTATGAGAGACTATGGACTCTGAGAAACAAACAGGGTTTTAGAGGGGAGGGGGCTGGGGGAATGGGTTATCCCGGTGATGGGTGTTAAGGAGGGCCCATATTGCAGGGAGCACTGGATGTTATACGAAAACGATGGATGGTGGATCACTACATCAAAAACTAATGATGTATTGTATGGTGACTAACATAACATAATAAAATTTAAAAAATAAATAAATAAATAAGTAAAGTGATAATGGCTGAACACTCACAAAATTTGGCAAAAGACATAAAACTGCAGGTTCAAGAAGCTCAGCAACCTTCAAACAGATTATACCCAAAGACATCCATACCCAGACTTATTTCAATCAAACTGGTAAAAACTAAGCCACCCCTCCCCCACCACCACCCAAAAAAAATTCTTTAGGACAGCCAGAGAAAAAAGGATGCATTAGCAATAGGAGAGCAATGATTCAAATGACTCCAGATTTCTCATCAGGAACCATGCAGATCAAAAATAAGTATTTGCAAATTTTTCAGTGCTGAAAGTAAAGTTTCAACAGAGTTCTACGTCCAGAAAATGTATTCTTCTGGAATGAAGGCTCAAAAATGACATGCACAAATGAAGGAAAACAAAGAGAACGCTTTACAATCAGACTTAAAGGAGTTTTAAAGGGAGTTTTTCCTGACAGAAGGGAAGTGATATCAAAAGGAAATTTAGAACATCAGGAATGACAGTTAAGAAAAGGAAATGGTAAATGCTTAGTCAATTATATTTTTTTCTCCTTTGGAATTATTTAAAATACACTTAAGGGTTGAAGGACAAAATCTGAAAACCACCTGATGGGGTTCCAATGTATGTCATTCCAATGTATGTACAATACAGCTATAACATAAAGGGGGAAGACTAAAGACACCTATATGATTTTAAGGTTTCTACATACCACATAAAGCGGTGCAACATTGATTCTAAGTAATCTATGTAATTATGTATATTTTAATTTCTAGATGAAACACTTTAAAAAGTTTGCAAAGTGATACAGTAAAAAAATGCAGTAGATAAATTTAAAAAGTGATACCAAAATGTTAACCCAAAAGAAGTCAATAAATTACAAAGAGAAAAATGAAAAACAAAGGTAGAAAAAAGAAAACAAACTACAAAACGGTACAACCTAATCCAAACATGTTAGTAATTCCTATTAAACACAATGATCTATAGATATCAATTAAAAGTCAAAGATTGCAGAATGAATTTTAAATAGACCAAACCATATGCTTTCTAAAAGGAACTAATATCAAATATAGTGATATTCGTTAAGTTAAATTTAAAGGATGGAAAAGGATATGCCAGGCAAACCCTAATACAAAGAAATTTTGAGGGACTATACTAATATCTGACAATGTATATGACAGAACATAGAAAATTACCAGGGATAAAGAGGGATATTACAAACCAATACAAAGTTCAATTCACCAAAAACACATAACAATTCTTAATGTATAAGCACTTGTGCCCGGGCTCTAAAAGCCACCCCAAGTTTGATGGTTTGCTAGGAGAATTCACAAGACTCAGGATTAGTCATACTCATGGCTAAGATTTATTATAGCACAAGGATACAAACCAAAATCAACAAAGGGAAAAGGTACATGTGACAAAATCTAGAGGAAACCAGTGCAACCTTATGAGAGTTCTCTCTCTGGAGAGAGTCATATAATTAACTCCTCCAACAATGAATCGTGACAATATATGTGAAGTGTCATCTACCAGCAAAGTTGACTAGTGACATAGTGACCACATAGGCATCCTCTACCTATCACGTATTCAAATTCCTGATTCCCAGAACGAAAGCAGGTGTTCAGCATAAACCACATTCTTTGTACAAACAGCTTAGACAAAGTAAACCACTCTTATCCACTCTTTTCAGAGAATTTTGGAAACCTCCCTGATATCAAAGTTCCCAGACACCAGCCAAGGGAAGATTTTGCCATCTGGCCTTGCTAAGGGTCTTTGACTTGCTAAGTTGACTCTTGGCTGAAATCTACCCCCTTAGCCCGTGGCCAAGGTGTCATTACAGTAGGAACCTGTGCAGCAGGGTAAGAGTGCTGACTTCAGCTATGCTCTTTAGGGGCCCTGGATTTAGTCAGTTAAAACAAATCCCATTAACCATAAATATCTCAGAAATATAGATGACTTTACACATTTAAATTTCTCTATTAACTTATTATTATCATTATTATTACTTAGCTGCCCTGGGGCACCAATTCAGGCACAGCATATTCTGGTCAGTAAGTGGGAGCTGACCTGAAAGCCTTCCACATTGTGGCAGTGTTGGGATAGTCAAGGCTCACAAACAGGGAGTACAATCCTAGGGGGCATGCAGGGTACTCCTGGAGTATAACTGTTAGGACACCCTGAGCAGGATATACATTAGTCAGACAGTACAGGTTAACAGAGTTGCTAATGTGGCATTCTACCATGGGGCTTATTGCCCTATGGTTTCTAGTCCAGTCCAGATAACTCATTTGAGTCCTTGCCTTCAGACGACTACCTAAAGGTAGTTAGTTCTAAACTGTATTGTTTGTGTATGACACCAGCTCATCCTCTTTACAAGTGTGGATGACATCTGGAGGTATTCTGTATGGAAAGTCCAAGAGCTGAGGCTACCCCTGCTGTCCCACAGTCAGAGCTCTGGCAGGATGACTGAAAGCTCCATAGTCAGCTTGAATTTATGCACTCAGATTGGAAAGAATGCATGAGGTGTATTTCTTTAGGAAGAGTGAAGTCTCCAGGAATAATTTGGAAAAACAGACATTATTAATGTCCTCCTTCCTTCCCTGTGCCTCTCCCCAGGTGCTAGGTTTTATTTTTTTTCCATATTACAAGATCAGTGCGTATCATTTTGAAATTATATATATATATATATATATATATATATATATATGATTATATATATTACATATATAAATTATATATATATATATGATTTGGAGGAGGGCTTTGTTTTTTTTAAGATTTTATTTATTTTATTTATTTGAGAGAGAGAGCGAGAAAGCAAGAGAGAGAGCGAGGGGGAGGAGCAGAGGAAGAAGGACAAGCAGACTCCATGCTGAGCATGGAGCCTGGAGCTCGACACAGGGCTTGATCCCACGACCCTGAGATCATGACCTGAGTCAAAATCGAGTTGGATGCTCAACCAACTGAGCCACCCAGGCGTCCTGGCTTTGGTTTTTTTTAACTTTTATTTCAGTCTTGTGTTTTGTTTTGTTTTGTTTTTAATTGATATATAGTTGACATATAACATTGTGTAAGTTCAAGTTGTACAATATGCTGATATCATACATTTATGTATTGCAATATGATTATCACTGTAGTGTGAGCTAATACCTTCATCACACCACACAATTATCATTTATGTTTTGTGGTGAGAACAGTTAAGATCTAGTCTCTTAGCAACTTTGAAGTATATAATACAATGCTGTTAACTATTTATCCATCTTCTAACAGGAAGTTTGTACCCTTTGACCAAAATCTCCCTAATTTCCACACCAATCAGCCCCTGGTAACCACCATTCTACTCTCTGTTTATATGAGTTCAACTATTTTAGATTTCACATACAGGAGAGATCATACAATATTTGTCTGTATCTGTCTGATTATCTCACTTAGCATCATGCCCTCAAGGTCCATCCATGCTGTTGCAAATGGCAGAATTTCCTTCTTTTGCATGTCTGAATAGTATGCCAGTGTGTGTGTGTGTGTGTGTGTGTGTGTGTGTGTGTGTGTGTGTGACATCTTTACCCATTCATCTGTTGACAGACACTAAGGTTGTTCCCACATCTTGGCTACTGTGAACAATACTGCAGTAAAAATGGGAGAGCAGATATCTTTTTGATATCCTGTTTGCATTCCCAGAAGTGGGAATGCTGGATCACATGGTAGTTCTAGTTTTAATTTTTTTGAGGAAACTCTAGACTGTTTTCCAAAAGTGGCTGCACCAATTTATGTTCCCCCCAACAGTGCAAATGGTACCCTTTTCTGCACATTCTCAACCAACACTAATCTCTTGTCTGTTTGATGATAGACATTCCAACAAGTGTGAGGTGATATCTCATTGTGGTTTAATTCACATTCCCTTGAACAGTGAGGTTGAACATCTTTTCATGTACCTGTTGGCCATTTGTATGCCTTTTTAGAAAATGTCTATTCAGTTCCTCTGCCCAATTGTTTTTTTAAGATTTTATTTATTTATTTGACAGAGAGAGACACACAGCGAGAGAGGGAACACAAGCAGGGGGAGTGGGAGAGGGAGAAGCAGGCTTCCCACGGAGCAGGGAGCCCGATGCGGGGCTCGATCCCAGGACCCTGGGATCATGACCTGAGCTGAAGGCAGTCGCTTAATGACTGAGCCACCCAGGCGCTCCCCTCTGCCCAATTTTAATCAAATCATTTTTTTATTATTGAATTATATGAGTTGTTTACATATTTTAGATGTTAACACATTATGAGATACATGGTTTACAAATATTTTCTCCCATTCTGTAGGATATCTTTCTATTGTTGATTGCTTCTTTTGCTGTGCAGGAGCATTTTGGTATGATGTAGTCCCACTTGCTGGGTTTTTATTTTGTCACTTGTGTTTTTGGTGTTATATTAAAAAGAAATCATTGCAAGACCTATGTCAAGGATTGTTTCCCCATTTTTTTCTAGGAGTTTAAGAGTCTCTGATCTTATGTCTAAGTCTTTAATCTATTTCAAGTTAACTTTTGTGAGTGGTATGACATAGGAGTCTGATTTCATTATTCTACACGTGGTTATCCAGTTTTCCTAACACCATTTGTTGAAGAGACTATCCTTCCCCCATTGAGTATTCTTGGTTCCCTTTTCAAATATTAGTTGAACATATATGCAGCAGTTTATTTCTGGCCCTCACTTCTGGTCCAACGGTGTATGTGTCTATTGATATGCCAGTATCAGGTTATTTTGATTACTATGTAGTTTTGCAGTATAGTTTGAAATCGAGAAGTGTTATGCCTCTGGCTTTGTTCTGCTTTCTCAGGATGCTTTGGCTTTTCGGGGTCTTTTATGGTTCCATATGAATTTTAGGATTTTTTTTCTATTTCTGTGAAAAATTCCACTTGTATTTTGATAGAATTGCAATAATTCTATAGGTGGCTTAAGGT
Source organism: Halichoerus grypus (assembly GCF_964656455.1). Lineage (NCBI taxonomy): Eukaryota > Metazoa > Chordata > Mammalia > Carnivora > Phocidae > Halichoerus > Halichoerus grypus. The sequence continues at coordinate 85,256,069 of NC_135727.1, forward strand.
AATATGGATATTTTTACAATATTATTTCTTCAGATCTGTGAACACAAAATAACTTCCCCTTTGTGTTGTGTTTTTGTTAATTTCTTTCATTAAAGTCTTGTAGTTTTCATTGTATAGATCTTTTACTTCCTTGGTTACATTTATTCCTATTTTATTGGTTTTGATGCCATTGTGAATGGGATTGTTTTATTTTTTTTCAGATACTTCATTGTTTGTGTATAGAAATGCAACTGATGGAGGAGAGGCAAGATGGCAGCTGAGTAGGGGACCTCATTTCATATGGTCCCTCGAATTTAGCTGGATATCTATCACACCATTCTGAACACACATGAATTCAACCTGAGATGTAAGAAGATCTATCTGGATCTCCACAAGCAGAAAAATGCTTTTTTTTCTAGGTAGGAGGTGCAGAACATTGTATCTTCAGGGGAAGTATATGAAGATAAGTGGAGCAGGAAAGGAGCCTCCATAAGCTGGCCGCCAGAAAGTGATATAACACCAGAGCAAAAAATTCGAGACCCTTGGAAATCTACTCTAGTGAGAGGCACCCCCTTCTGAAAAGGGCTCAGGGGAGGGGGCGAGTAGGGCAGAACTCTAGGGAGATTATTGTGCTCTCAGGATTCCAGGAGATTCAGAAAGAATGGAGGAGCCTGAACTGATAGAATGCCCAAGCAGTGGAGTGGGGAGACTGGTTATGGTCAGCGAGCCCAGAGGGGACTTTCAGCTCTGGACACCATAAACCATGAGCTGAGCCAGTAGGGAGACCACTCTCTGCCTGACCACCCTGAAAAGGACTAGAAGGTGTGGGCTGTCTAACATGCTAGGGGAGATATAGAACTGCTTGTGTCCATGACAGGGACAGCTCTTGGGGTGGTGTGGCACATGAGGAGATGCTGGGGCAGCACCCAGCATGACCTAGGAGCTGAGGAGGAGGGTGCATGTGCAAGTCCACAGCCGCAGGCAGTTGCAGAGTCACAAGACACAGAGGCACTTGTGGGTTCCCGTGGCTCCCCAGGGAGAAGTCCAGCCAGCAGGAGCCACGGGATTTGGCCATTTGGCACATAAAGAACTGGCGCCCACAACTGGGTAACAGCTTTCAGGACAATGTGACCCCCAAGGGACACTGGGGCAGCACTCAGCATGACCTGGGGGCTGCAGAAGAGGATGCAAGCATGAGCCCACAGCTGCTAGCAATTGCAAAGTCACAAAGCACAGAGATGCTCGCAGGTCCCCGTGACCCCCCCTAGGAGTGGTGTAGTGCACATAAATTGTGCATGAATTGTGTGAGTCTGTAGAGTTTGGTACACAGCCAAACAGCTCACATTAAGCCCATCCCCCTGACAAGAAATGGGGCAACTCCACCCAGGCAAAGACGCCTGAGAAGCCAGGCAGCAGGCCCCTCCCCCAGAAGACAGATTGGAAGAACAGGTGAATGATAAGCTTATTACCCACAGGACCATAAAATTCCAGTGCAAAGGGAAAATAATATAGGGAACTTCAGGTGTTCCCTCACAACTCGCTTATACTTCAGGCTAAAATTTTACATTTCTTTTTTTTTTCTTATTCGTTTTTTTAACACTTCTCCCATTCCAATTAGATTTGTATTTCCCAAACTGTGTTTTTAAGTCACTTCTTAACTTTTACTTTCCTTTTCACATATATGTTTTATAGATTTATGCCCCATACTAGTCCGTTTTTCACTCTATTCAATTTTACCTTACTTCAACTTACTATGTAAGTTCTGATTCTTGCAATTTTGGGATATACTGTCTTCTAACACACAGACCAAAAATCAAGCAGGAACAGGCAGATGACTCTGCTGTGTCCACCCTGAGAGATTATAATCTCTCTCCTGCCTCCACTCTTCCTTTTCTCTCTTTTTTTTCCTTCTTCTTTATTGTTTTGGATTATCTTGGCTTTGATGGTGAACACGTGGTAGCTTTCAAACACTTTGGATTTTTTCATAGGTGCAGCTCGCTAGGGTCATGGTTGGTATTTTGGACTCTGTAGATTCCCTCAACCATCCCTCAACAGAATGACTAAGAGGAGGAACTCCCAACAAAGAAAAGAACCAGAGACAATGTCCTCTGCCAAAGGTCTAATGGATATGGATATAAGCAAGATATCAGAGATAGACTTCAGGATAACAATTATGAAGTCAATAGCTAAGCTTGAGAAAAGCATTAGCGACATATAGAATCTCTAAGGGCAGAAATGAGATCTAATCAGGCTGAACATAAAAATGCTATGAATGAGATGCAGTCTAAACTGGATACTCTCACAGCTAGGGTAAAAGAGCCAGAAGAATGAATTAGTGATTTAAAAGATAAGCTGATAGAAAGGAAGGGAGCCGAGGAGGATAGGGATATGCAGCTAGAAGCACATGAGAACAAACTTGGAGAGGTAAATGATGCCATGAAACATTCTAATGTCTGAATTATTGGGGTACCTGAGGAGGTGGAGAGAGAGGACTAGAAGGTATATTTGAGCAAATCATAGCTGAGAACTTCCCTAATCTGGGGGAGGAAACAAGCATTCGTGTCCAAGAGGCAGAGAGGACCCCATCAAGATCAATAAAAATACACCAACATCCCAACATATATAGTAAAACTTGCAAATCTGAGAGCCAAGGAAGCTATCCTGAGAGCAGCTAGAGGGAAGAGATTTCTTACATATGGAGGGAGGAACATCAGAATATCAGATCTACCCACAGAAACCTGACAAGCCAGAAAGGGCTGGTAAGACATATTCAGGGTACTAAATGAGAAGAACATGCAGCCAAGGATACTTTAGCCAGCAAGGCTGTCATTCAGAATGATGGAGAGACAGAGTTTCCAGGACAGGCAAAAACTGAAAGAATATGGGACCACCAAGCAAGATCTGCAAGAACTATGAAGGAGAATTCTAAAAAGAAGAAAGAACCCAAGAGTAATATAGATCAGAAATTTACAGAGACAAACTATAGAAACAGGGACTTTACAGGCAATAAGATAGCACTAAATTCCCATCTTTCAGTACTTACCCTCAATGTGAAATGGCTAAATGTTCCCATTAAATGGCGCAGGGTTTCAGATTGGATAAAAAGACAGGACCTATCCATATGCTGTCTACGAGAGACTCATTTTGAACTTAAAGACACCTCCAGATTGAAGGTAAGGGGATGGAGAACCATTTATGATGCCAATGGACCTTAAAAGAAAGCTGGGGTAGCAATTCTCAAATCAGACAAATTTGATTTTAAACCAAAGACTGTGGTAAGATATGTAGAGGGACACTATATCATACTTAAAGGGTCTATCCAACAGGAAGCACTAACAATTTTAAGTATCTATGCTGCCAATATGGGAGCAGCCAATTATATAAACCAATTAATAAACAATAAAAAATATAGATAGTAATATATTAATAGTAGGAGGCCTCAACTCTCCACTCACCACAATGGACAGATAATTTAAGCAGAAGATCAACAAAGAAACAATAGCTTTGAATGACACATTGGACCAGATGGACTTCATAGAAATATACAGAACTTTCCATTCTAAAACAACAGAATACCCATTCTTCTCAAGTGCACATGGAACTTTCTCCAGAATAGATGACATACTGGGTCACAAATAAGGTCTCAAACGACAACAAAAGATTTAGATAATTCCCTGCATATTTTCAGACCACAATGCTCTGAAACTGGAACTCAACCACAAGAAGAAATTTGAAAGAATTCAAAAACTTGGAGGTTAAAAAACATCCTGGTAAAAATGAATAGTTCAACCAGGAAATCAAAGAAGAACTTAAAAAATTCATTGAAACTAATGAGAATGAAAACACATCGGTTCAAAACCTCTGGGATACTTCAAAGGCAGTCCTTATAAGGAGGTACATAGCCATCCAAGCCTCTTTCAAAAATTTAGAAAAATCCAAAATGCACAAGCTTGCACGAGGATCTGGAAAAAGAACAGCAAATAAAGCCTAAACCAAGAAGGAGAGAGAAATACTAAAGATTAGAGCAGAAATCAATGAAATAGAAACTAGGACAGTACAACAGATCAACGAAACTAGAAGCTGGATATTTGAAAGAATTAATAAGATCGATAAACCTCTGGCCAACCTTATCCAAAAGAAAAGAGAAAGGCACCAAATTAATAAAATCATGAATGAAAGGGGAGAAATAACCAATACCAAGGAAATAGAGACATTTATTAGAACTTATTACCAATAGCTATATGCCAAAAAACTAGGCAGTCTGGAAGAAATGGATGCATTCCTGAATACTTATAAACTATGAAGACTGAAACAGGAAGAAATAGAAAATCTGAACAGACCAATAGCCAGTAAGGAAATTGAAGCAGTAATCAAAAACCTCCCAAAAAACAAGATTCCTGGGTCAGAAGACTTCCCAGGGGAATTCTACAAAACACTTAAGAAGAAATCATACCTATACTACTGAAGCTGTTCCAAAAAATAGAAATAGAAGGAAAACATCTAAACTCGTTCTAAGAGCCCAGCATTACTGAAATCCCAATACCAGACAAAGACCCCACCAAAAAGGAAAATTACAGACTAATATCCCTGAGGAACATGGATGCCAAAATACTCAAAAATATCCTTTCTCCACAACCTCTCCAACATTTATAGTTTCTTGCCTTGTGGGGAGATGAACCATGAGAGACTGTGGACTCTGAGAAACAAAACTGAGGGTTTTAGAGGAGAGGGGGTGGGGGGATGGGTTAGCCCAGTGATGGGTATTAAGGAGGACACATAACTGCATGGAACACTGGGTGTTAAATGCAAACAATGAATCATGGAACACTACATCAAAAACTAATGATGGTTTGGAAAAAAGATTAGGGAGGAGTAAGAGACCCTATTACAACCAGTCCCCTGAATTGAGCTGGATATATACCATACCACTATGAACACCCACAAAATCAGACTGAGATATAAGAAAATATAACTGGATCTCTACAAACAGAATATTTCACCCAGTTGTTTTCAAAGTATGAGTGGGGAGCCATGATCCCGCAGGCACATATCAGAAGATAAACAGAAGGGGGAAGGAGCCATCAGGATCCTTCACCACCAGAGGGCAAAAGCCTCCCACACAGGGGATGGGGCACAGACTGGCAGACTGGTAGTGGTGGGGAAAGGACTTTAGGGCAGGCCCCCGGACTGAGATCTGGAGTTGTGGGGCCGCCCGTGTGAACTGGGAGCAGCTGGCGGTTTTAGAAGCACAAAGGGCAGAGAAGTGCCCAGAACAGACTGCAATCTCTCTGCTCTGAGGCAGAGGGTTGGAAACGGTCTGTTCTGCTCTGACTCTCAGAAGAGACCTGGAAACCCACTGGAGAAAGCCACCAGAGAATGAAAGCCCCAAAAAACCGGGTTTCACTGAGCCCATCCCCCCCCCCACAGGGGGTAGGACAACTCTGCCCAAACAGAGTTGCCTGAATAACAGTGAGTCAGGCCCCTCCCCCAGAAGACAGGCTGGGAGAACAAGAGGTAGACAACCCTAAAGTGCCTATAAAACAGGTGCATCTTGCTTGGGTTCTGGTCAGTAATTTGGACTCTGTACATTCCCTCAACCACCACTCAACAGAACAATTAGGAGGGGGAACCCCCAAAACAGGAAAGACTCAGAGACTGTGACTTCTGCCACAGATTTACAAATGGATATAGATATAAGCAAGATGTCAGAAATTGACTTCAGGGTAACAGTTATGAAGACGATAGCTAGAATGGAGAAATTGATTAATGGCAACAATGACTCTCTAAGGGCAGAAATGAAAGCTGAACTGCCAGAACTTAAAAATGCTATCAATAAGATGCAATCTAATCTAGATAATCTAACAGCTACGGGAAAAGAGGCAGAATAACGAACTAGTGATCTCAAAGACAAACTGATAGAAAAGAAGGAAAAGGAAGAGACCTGGGAGAAACAGCTTAAAATCCAAGAAAACAGAATTAGAGAAATAAGTGACACCATAAAATGTTAAAATGTCAGAATTACTGAGATCCGTGAGGGGGTGGAGAGAGAGAGGACTAGAAGATATATTTCAGCAAATCGTAGCTGAGAACTTCCCTAATCTGGGGAATGAAACAAACATTCGAGTCCTAGACGCAGAGAGGACCCCTCCCAAGATCAAGGAAAACAGGCCAACACGCTGGCATGTAAGAGTAAAACTCGCAAATCTCAGAACCAAGGAAACCATCTTAAGGGCAGTAAGGGGGAAGAGATTCCTTACATACAGAGGGAGGAACATCATAATAACGTCAAACCTGTCCACAGAGACCTGGCAAGCCAGAAAGGGCTGGCTAGACATATTCAGGGTACTAAATGAGAAATACATGCAGCCAAGAATACTTTATCCAGCAAGGCTGTCATTTACAATGGATGGAGAGATGAAGAGCTTCCAAGACTGGCAGAAACTGAAAGAATATGTGACCACTAAGCTGGCCCTGCAAGAAATATTAAAAGGGGGCTTATAAAAGGAAGAAGACCACAAGAGTGATATAGAACAGAAATTTACAGAGACAATCTATAGAAAAAAGGACTTCACAGGCAACATGAGGACAATAAATTCATATGTTTCAATAATTACTCTCAATGTGAACGGCCTAAATGCTCCCATAAAACGGCACAGGGTTGCAGATTGGATAAAAAAAATAGGACCCATCCATATGCTGTCTACAAGACACTCATTCTGAACCTAAAGATACATCCAGACAGAAAGTGAAGGGATGGAGCTCTATCTTCCATGCCAGCGGACCTCAAAAGAAAGCGGGGGTAGCAATTCTTATAACAGACAAATTAGATTTTAAGCTACAGACTATAGTTAGAGACACAGAAGGACACTATATCATTCTTAAAGGGTCTATCTAACAAGAAGATCTAACAACTGTAAATATTTATGCCCCCAACATGGGAGCAGCCAACTACATAAGCCAACTGTTAACAAAAATAAAGAGACATATTCTAAACAATACGTTAATTGTAGGAGACCTCAATACTCCACTCTCAGCAATGGACAGATCATCTAAGCAGAAAATCAACAAAGAAACAAGAGCTTTGAATGACACACTGGACCAGATGGACCTCATAGATATATACAGAACATTCTACCCTAAAACAACAGAATACTCATTCTTCTCGAGCTCACATGGAACTTTTTCCAGAAGAGACCACATACTGGGTCACAAATCAGGTCTCAACCGATACCAAAAGATTGAGATTATTCCCTGCATATTCTCAGACAATAATGTTTTAAAACTGGAACTCAATCACAAGAAAAAATTTGGAAAAAATTCAAATACTTAGAAGCTAAAGACCACTCTGCTCAATAATGTTTGGGTCAACCAGGAAATCAAAGAAGAACTTAAACAATTCATGGAAACCAATGAGAATGAAAACACATCAGTCCAAAACCTATGGGATACTGCAAAGCCGGTCCTAAGGGGGAAATCATAACCGTCCAAGCCTCACTCAAAAAAACAGAAAAATCCCAAATTCACCAACTAACTTTACACCTTAAGGAATTGGAGAAAAATCAACAAACGATCCCTAAGCCATGCATTAGAAGAGAAATAATTAAGTTTAGAGCAGAAATCAATGAATTAGAAACCAGAAACACAGTAGATCAGATCAACGAAACTAGAAGCTAATTATTTGAAAGAATTAAAAAGTTCAATAAGCCACTGGCCAGACTCATCCAAAAGAAAAGAGAAAGGCCCCAAATTAATAAAAGTATGAATGAAAGGAGAGAGATCATGACTAACACCAAGGAAATAGAAACAATTATCAGAAATTATTATCAACAACTCTACGCCAATAAATTAAGCACCCTGGAAGAAATGGATGCCTTCCTGGAAACCTATAAACTACGAAGCCTGAAACAGGAAGAAATTGACAACCTGAATAGGCCAATAACCAGTAACGAGATTGAAGCAGTGATCAAAAACCTCCCAAAAAACAAGAGTCCAGGGCCTGATGGACTCCCTGGGGAATTCTACCAAATATTCAAAGAAGAAATAGTAGCTATTCTCCTGAAATTGTTTTATAAAATAGAAACAAAAGGAAAGATTCCAGACTCATTCTATGAGGCCAGCATTACCTTAATCCCTGAACCAGGCAAAGACCCCATCAAAAAGGAGAATTTCAGACCAATATCCCTGATGAATATGGATGCCAAAATTCTCAACAAAATCCTAGCTAATAGGATCCAACATTACATTAAAAGGATCATCCACCACGACCAAGTGGGATTTATCCCCAAGATGCAAGCGTGGTTCCACATTCGCAAATCAATCAATGTGATAGAACACATTAATAAGAGGAGAGAGAAGAACCATATTGTCCTCTCAACTGATGCAGAAAAAGCATTTGACAAGATACAGCATCCTTTCCTGATTAAAACTCTTCAGAGTATAGGGATAGAGGGAACATTCCTCAAGTTCATAAAATCCATCTATGAAAAACCCACAGTGAATATCATCCTCAATGGGGAAAATATGAGAGCCTTTTCCTTAAGATCAGGAACATGTCAAGGAAACCCACTCTAGCCACTATTTTTCAACATAGTACTAGAAGTCCTAGCAACAGCAGTCAGACAACAGAAAGAAATAAAAGGTATACAATTGGCAAAGAAAAAATCAAACTCTCTCTCTTCATAGATGACAAGATGCTTTATGTGAAAAACCCAAAAGACTCCACCCCCAAATGACTAGAACTCATCCAGCAATTCACTAATGTGGCAGGATACAAAATCAATGCACAGAAATCAGTTGCTTTCTTATGCACTAACAATGCAACTGTAGAAAGAGAAATTAAAGAAACCATTCCATTTACAATAGCACCAAAAACCATCAGATACCTCGGAATAAACCTAACCAAAGAGGTAAAGGATCTATACTCTAGGAACTACAGAACACTCATGAAAGAAACTGAAGAAAACACAAAAGGATGGAAAATCATTCCATGCTCATGGATTGGAAGAGTAAACATTGTTAAAATGTCTATGCTGCCCAGAGCAACCTATCCCTTCAATGCCATCCAGATCAAATTTCCAAGGACATTTTTCAAAGTGCTGGAACAAACAATCCTAAAATATGTATGGAATCAGAACAGACCCTGAATCGCCAAGGAAATGTTGAAAAAGAAAAACAAATCTGGGGGCATCACGTTGCCTGATTTAAAGCTATATTACAAAGCCGTGATCACCAAGAGAGCATGGTACTGGCACAAATCAGATATATGGACCAATGGAACAGAATAGGGATTCCAGATATGGACCCTCAACTCTGTGGTCAAATAATCTTTGACAAAACAAGAAAGAATATTCAATGGGAAAAAAACCAGTCTCTTCAATAAATGGTGGTGGGAAAATTGGACAGCTATATACAGAAGAATGAAACTGACTATTCTCTAACACCATATACAAATATAAACTCAAAATGGATGAAAGACCTCAAAGTGAGACAGGAATCCATCAAAATCCTAGAGGAGAACATAGGCAGTAACCTCTTCAATATCGGCCACAGCAACTTCTTTCAAGATACATCTCCAAAGGCTAGTGAAGCAAAAGCAAAAATGAATTTTGGGGACTTCATCAAGATCAAAAGCTTCTGCACAGCAAAGGAAACAGTCAACAAAACAAAGAGGCAAAGCAGAGAATTGTAGAATATATTTGCACATGGCACTACGGATAAAGGGCTGGTATCCAAGATCTATAAAGAACTTCTCAAACTCAACACCCAAAAAACAAATAATCAAGTCAAAAAGTGGGCAGAAGATATGAACAGAGACTTCTCCAAAGAAGACATACAAATGGCTCACAGACACATGCAAAAATGTTCACCATCATTAGCCATCAGAGAAATTCAAATCAAAACCACATTGAGACACCACCTTACACCAGTTGGAATGGCAAAAATGGACAGGGAAAGAAACAACAAATGTTGGAGAGGTTGTGGAGAAAGGGGAACCCTCTTACACTGTTGGTGGGAATGCAAGTTAGTATAGCCACTTTGGAAAACAGTGTGGAGGTTCCTTAGAAAGTTAAAAATAGAAGTGATAATGACCAAGCAATTGCACTCCTGGGTATTTTCCCCAAAGATACAGATGTAGTGAAAAGAAGGGGCACATGTACCCCAATGTTCATAGCAGCAATGTCCACAATAGCCAAACTGTGGAAAGAGCTGAGATGCCCTTCAAAAGACGAATGGATAAAGATGTGGTCCACATATACAATGGAATATTACTCAGGCAGCAGAAAGGATGAATACCCAACATTTACATCAACACGGATGGATTCCATTGTATAAATAAGAGGAGGAGATTATGCTAATTGAAATAAATCAAGCAGAGAAAGTCAATTATCATATGGTTTCACTTATTTGTGGAACATAAGAAATAGCACGGAGGACATTAAGAGACGGAAGGAAAAAATGAAGAGAGGGAAATCAGATGGGGAGAAGAACCATGAGAGACTCTGTACTCCGAAAAACAAACTGAGGGTTTTAGATGGACGGTGGTGGAGGAATGGGTTAGCCTGTTGATGGGTTTAAGGAGGGCACATAGTGCATGGAGCACTGGGTGTTATACACAAACAATGAATCATGGAACACTACATCAAAAACTAATGATGTACTATATGGTGACTAACATAACATAATATAAATAAATAAATACTTAAATAACAAATAAAAACTATATGATATGGATGAACAAAATTGAAGACAATACAAACAAATGAAAAGATACAGCCCGGTTATGGATTGGAAGAATTAATATTGTCCAAATGTGCTTTCTACCCAAAACAATCTACAGAATCAACACAATTCATATTAAAACACCAATAGCATTTTTTCTAGAACCAAAGTAAATAATCCTAAAACTTGTATGGAACCACAAAGACCTCAACTTTCCAACACAATCTTGAGAAAGAAGAACAATGCTGGAGGTATCACAACCCCCAATTCAAATATACTACAAAGTTATATAAATCAAAACAACATGGTACTGGCACAAAAATAGACACCATAGATCAATAGAACAGCATAGAGGTCGCAGAAGTAAACCCACACTTATATGGTCAATTGGTCTGTGACAAAAGAGGCAAGAATATACAATGGGAAAAAGATAATCTTTTCAATAAATGGTGTTTTGAAAACTGGACTGCCTCATGCAAAAGAATTAAATTGCACCACTTTCTTACAGCATACACAAAAAAATAAACTCAAAATGGATTACAGACCTAATGTAAGACCAGAAAGTACTGAACTCCTAAATGAATATTTAGGCAGTAAACTCTTGGATATTAGCCTTAGCAACATATTTATGGATATTTCTCCTCTAGCAAGGGAAAAATAAACTATTGGGACTACAGCAAAGAAAAAAAAGATGAAATAAAATAAACTTTTGTACAGTGCAGGGAAGCATCAAAAAAACACACAAAAAACAAAAAGGCAATATAGTGAATGGGAGAAGATCTCTGTAAATGATCTATCAGATAAGGCATGAATATCCAAAATACATAAAGAACTTACACAACTCCACACCAAAAACAAAAACAAAATAAACCCCAAAATTTTTATTTGAAAATGGGTAGAGGACCTGAATAGACATTTGTTTCCCAAATAAGAGATACAAATGGTCTGTAACAGACACATGAAAAGATGCTCAACATCATTAACCAACAGGAGAATGCAAATCAAAACTGCAATGAGATATCACCTCATGTGAGTCAGAATGGCTAGTACCAAAAAGATAATGACAAGTGTTGACGAGGATGTACAGAAAAGGGAACACTTGCACTGTTGAAGGGAATGCAAATTGGTGCAATCACTGTGGAAAACAGTTTGGAGGTTTTTCAAAAAATTAAAAATAGAAATACCATATGATCCAGTAACCCCATTACTGAGTATTTGCATGAAGAAAATGAAAACACTAATTCAAATAGATTTATGTACCCTTATGTTTATTACACCATTATTTACAATACCCAAGATATGGAAGCCACCCAAGTGTCCACTGACAAATAAATGGATAGAAAAGTGGTGTGTGTGTGTGTGTGTGTGTGTGTGTGTGTGTGTGTGTGTGTGTAATATTACTCAGCCATAAAAAATAAGATCTTGTTATTTGTAACAACATGGATGGACCTAAAGGGTATTATGCTAAGTGAAATAAGTCGAGAAAGACACATGCTATATGATTTCACTTATAAATTGAACCTGAAATTAAAAAAAAAAAAAATGACCAAACAAACAAGAAACAGACTCTTAAATAGAGACAAAATGTGGTGGGTGCCAGAGAGAAGGTGAGTGGGGGATGAGCCAATAGGTGAATCATATTAAGAGGTACAAACTTCCAGTTATAAAATAAACAAGTCACAGAGATGAAAAGTGCTACATAGGTAGTCAGTAATATTATAATAGTGTTGGTGACTTCATCAAGATCAAAAGCTTCTGCACAGCAAAGGAAACAGTCAACAAAACTAAGAGGCAACCCATGGAATGGGAGAAAATATTTGCTGACAATGTGGAGTGATGTCAGTGATGCTGACTCCACTTATTTGTGGTGAGCAGTGAGTAGTGTGTAATATTACTGAATCCATACATTGTACACATAAAACTAATATAACATTGTATGTCAACTATACTTCAATAATAAATTTAAAAAAAGAGGAGAAAAAAATGGTACAACCTTTCAGTTATAAATAAGTACTGGGGATATAATGCACAACATGATGACTACAGTTAACAGTGCTCTATGGTATATTTGAAAGTTCCTAAGAGAGTAAATACTAAAAGTTCTCATCACAAGGAAAAATAATTCATATCTATAAAAGATGATGGATGTTAACTAAACTTATTGTGGTAATCATTTCACAATATATGTCAGTCAAGTTGTTTTGCTGTATACCTTAAACTTGTACAATGTTCTATGTGAATACATAGAGATGCAATGTTGGAGCTCAATAAGACTGAAAAAAAGATTACAGCAGTCCTTCTGTCCAGAGCAACTGGATGAACGGTGGTTCCATTTATTGACCTGAAGAACATTCCCTGAGGTGTAGTTTTGAGTTGGGTAGAAATTAAGCATCTTTGAACACATCATGTTCAATGTGCTTATTGGACTTCCCATTAAAGATGCAAAATCGGTAGTTATACTTACAAGTATGAGCTCAGGAAATAGGTTGAGAGATATAAATTTGGAAATTTTCAGTATTTAGGTGGTGTTTTAAACCATAATACTGATGGACAACCCCAAAGGATCTAGAGAAAGGAAGTGAATCAGGATGGAACACTCTGGAACACTTTCATTTTCAGCTCAACAAGTGCAATAGGACTGTGAGCAATGTGACATAGTACAGGTATATGTTGATGAAGGAACACAAGGATAAAATTTGTGTGGGCCATTGAAGAATGGATACTTGTGCATCCTGAATCTCCTCAACCAGACATTACCCTTTGAGTTCCCCTCAATACACACTGCAAGGTCTCTCCAACTCTGCCTCTCTACCCCACAACAGAGCTGGATCCATTGGCAACAACAAGTGCTGAAGATGGATCTGGATTTGACTAACATCATTGACATAAATCCCTCATCTCTTCAAGACTGAGAGAAGAAAGGTGGTGGCCTTCCCTGACCTGGTGAGGCCACCAGCTGTAGCTTAAGGTTTCATCTAGTTAGGGTCCAATCCTCTATCCCTCAGAGAGGGGTAAGATGTTTGCTTGCTGTCATGTTTTGGATTGTGGTGGCCAGTGTGGATGGCAGGGAGTGTGAGGGGCCCCATGGGGCCTAGCAGAAGGGCTTCTAGTTGGCTGAGCATCATAGTCACTGTAGAATCCTCATTGGCCAAGGCCTTACTCAGGGGCCCTCGGGGAAGAGGCCTTCTCTCCTCCCAAGGATCCACTTAATATATATGTAGTGAACAAATTATTTCATGAGATTGTGTGTGCAAATCAACTGGGAAATCAAGATGTGTAATCTGGTCCCTTTATCCAAGATCACAGCTATTCATCTATTACAAATATATTTAGGTTATCCTTTGGGAGCTAGAGAGATTATTCAACTGGTCCCTGCTCTCAAGGAGCTTCCGATCTAGTTCACCGAAGGAGAAAATCTCTTTACCTCTATGAGGACATGCACCAAACATCTATTTTGCATGATAAAGTAATGTGGCCATTCCGAGGTGGGACAAATAACTTCCATCCTAAAAGGTAAGTAAGACTAGAGTTCCAAGAATGCTTTATGGAATACGTGGTCTTTTATTGAGATTTAAGGGTTTTGCCTTTTGTGCTTCTAAAACTCAAGCTTGGACAGCTGGGACCTTACCCCAGGGGTTCTTATTTAGCAGGTCTGAGGTAAAGCTTGAGACACTACTGCCCTTTTAGCCTCCAGCTTTATTTATACATAGTTAACAAATAAATATTGTATATATTTAAGGTGTACTATATATTATGATTATCACAGCAAGTTAATTCACACATCTATCATCTCACATAGTCACCAATATTTTTGAATGTAGAAATCACTTAATATCTACTCTCATAGCAAACTAAAAGTATACAGTACAGTATTATTGTCTATAGCCACCACACTGTATATTAGATCCTTGGAACTTACTTATCCTAAAATTGAAAGTTTTTACCCTTTAACCAATGTATAAACATTTTTCCTGACACCTAGCCTCTGGTAACCAACATTCTACTCTCTGGTTCTATGACTTTGATATTTTTTTTTAGATTCCACATATAAGTGAGATTGAACCATATTTTCCCTTCTGTATCTGGCTTATTTTACTTAGCTTAATGTCCTCCAGGTTCTTCCATATTCTTGCAAATGGCAGGATTTCCTTCATTTTTATGGCTGAGATATATTGCATTGTACATATGTATACTAGGTTTTCTTTATTCATTTATCTACCAGCAGACACTAGGTTTATTCCATATCTTGGTTTTTGTGAATAATGATGCAATGAACATGGCAGTACAGATATCTCTTTGGGATATTGATTTCATTTCTTTTGCATATATACCCAATTGTGGAATAGCAAAATTGTATGGTAGTTCTATTTTTTTTTCTTAATTTTGAGGAAAATTCATACTGTTTTCCATAATGGCAGCACAAAAGTACATTCCTGCCAACAGTGCACAAGGGTTACCCCCCTTTTTTTTCCTGGAAAGAACTTTTTTTAAATTAACATATAATATATTATTTGTTGCAAGGGTACAGGTCTGTGATTCATCAGTCTCACACAATTCACAGAGCCCACCAAAGTACATACCCTCCCCAGTGTTCATCACCCAGCCACCCCATCCCTCCCACCCCCCTCCACTGTAGCAACCCTCAGTTTGTTTCCTGAGATTAAGAGTCTCTTATGGTTTGTCTCCCTCTCTGGTTTCATCTTGTTTCATTTTTCCATCCCTACCCCTATGATCCTGTCTTGTTTCTCAAATTCCTCACATCAGTGAGATCATATGATACTTATATTTCTCATATTGACTTATTTCGCTTAGCATAATACACTCTAGTTCTATCCATGTCATTGCAAATGGCAAGATTTCATATTTTTTGATGGCTGTGTAATATTCCATTGTGTGTGTGTGTGTGTGTGTGTGTATACATACATATATATCCCACATCTTCTTTATCCATTCATCTGTTGATGGACATCTAGGCTCTTTCCATAGTTTGGCTGTTGTGGACATGGAATGGACTTATATCACTTCTTTCCCTCTGACGAAATTAGACTTTGGGATATAGGATGGGAAAGCCAAAGCTTCCTTCTGGTTTGTTCTGCTATTTTTTACAGCAAGAAGTAAATGACTGAGAATTACCTTTTGTCGTCTGGGTTGCCAGCTAGGTTAGTTTGGTTAAAGTAAAATAAGGTCATGCATGGAGAAAGCAACAAAAACTATCAACTATCTGATTTCTATAACTCCTGCTTCTGGGCCCTCATACATGCTGTTTCCTCTATTTACAGTGCTCTTCCATCTTTCTCTCTACCTCAAACTTTGCCCCTGCCATTGAAAGGTTAACTTATTTTATTTTATTTTATCATTATTTAAATTTAATTTAATTTTATTATGTTATGTTAGTCACCATAAAATACATCATTAGTTTTTGATGTAGTGATCCACGATTCATTATTTTCATATAACACCCAGTGTTCCATGAAGTACATGCCCTCCGAAATACCCATCACCAGGCTAAAGCATCCCTCCACCCCCCTCCCCTCTAAAACTCTCAGTTTGTTTCTCAGAGTCCATAGTCTATCATGGATCCTCTCCCCCTCTGATTTACCCATCTTCCTTTTTCCCTTCCTTCTCCTAATGTCCTCCATGCTATTCTTTATGTTCTACAAATAAGTGAAATCATATGATAATTGACTTTCTCTGCTTGACTTATTTCACTTAGCATAATCTCCTCCAGTCCCATCCATGTTGATGCAAAAGTTGGGTATTCATCTTTTCTGATGGCTGAGTAATATTCCATTGTATATATGGACCACATGTTCTTTATCCATTCATCTGTTGAAGGGCATCTCAGTTCTTTCCGCAGTTTGGCTATTGCATACATTGCTGCTAGGAACAATGGGGTGCATATGGCGCTTCTTTTCACTACATCTGTGTCTTTGGGGTAAATACACAGTGATGAAAGTGCTGGGTCATAGGGTAGCTCTATTTTTTAATTTTTGGAGGCACCTCCACACTGTTTCCCAAAGTGGCTGTACCAACTTGAATTCCCACCAACAGTGTAGGAGAGGGTTCCCCTTTCTCCACAACCTCTCCAACATTTGTTGTTTCTTGCCTTGTCAATTTTTACCATTCTAACTGGTATAAGGTGGTATCTCAATGTGGTTTTGATTTGAATTTCCCTGATGGCTAATGATGATGAACATTTTTTCATGTGTCTGTTAGGCATCTGTATGTCTTCTTTGGAGAAGTGTCTGTTCATGTCTTCTGCCCATTTTTTGACTTGATTATTTGTTTTTTGGGTGTTGAGTTTGAGAAGTTCTTTATAGATCTTGCATACCAGCCCTTTATCTGTAGTGTCGTTTGCAAATATCTTCTCCCATTCTGTGGATTGCCTCTTTGTTTTGTTGACCATTTCCTTTGCTGTGCAGAAGCTTTTGATCTTCATAAAGTCCCAAAAGTCCAGTTTTGCTTTTGTTTCACTAGCCTTTGGAGATGTATCTTGAAAGAAGTTGCTGTGGCTGATGTCGAAGAGATTACTGCCTATGTTCTCCTCTAGGATTTTGATGGATTCCTGTCTCACATTGAGGTCTTTCATCCATTTTGAGTTTATCTTTGTGTATGGTGTTAGAGAATGGTTGAGTTTCATTCTTCTGTTTATAGCTGTCCAATTTTCCCAGCACCATTTATTGAAGAGACTGTCTTTTTTCCATTGTGTATTTTTTCCTACTTTTTTGAAGATTATTTGACCATAGAGTTGAGGGTCCATATCTGGGCTCCCTCTGTTTCAATGGTCTATATGTCTGATTTGTGCCAGTACCATGCTGTCCTGGTGACCACTGCCTTTTAATATAGCTGAAAATCAGGCAACATGATGCTCCCAGCATTGTTTTTCTTTTTCAACATTTCCTTGGCTATTTGGGGTCTTTTCTGATTCCATACAAATTTTAGGATTGTTTGTTCCAGCACTTTGAAAAATGTCATTGGAATTTTGATCGGGTTGGAGTTGAAGGGATAGGTTGCTCTGGGCAGCATAGACATTTTAACAATGTTTATTCTTCCAATCCATGAGCATGGAATGTTTTTCCATCTTTTTGTGTCTTCTTCAATTTCTTCCATGAGTGTTCTGTAGTTCCTAGAGTATAGATCCTTTACCTCTTTGGTTAGGTTTATTCCAAGGTATCTTATGGTTTTTGGTGCTTTTGTAAATGGAATGGTTTCTTCGATTTCTCTTTCTACAGTTGCATTGTTAGTGTATAAGAAAGCAACTGATTTCCGTGCATTGATTTTGTATCCTGCCACATTACTGAATTGCTGGATGAGTTCTAGTCATTTGGGGGTGGAGTCTTTTGGGTTTTCCACATAAAGTATCATGTCATCTGCGAAAAGAGACAGTTTGACTTCTTCTTTGCCAATATGATACCTTTTATTTCTTTTTGTTGTCTGATTGCTGTTGCTAGGACTTTTAGTACTATGTTGAACAATAGTAGCGAGAGTGGGCATCCTTGACGTGTTCCTGATCTGAAGGGAAAGGCTCTCATATTTTCCCCATTGAGAATAATATTCGCTGTGGGTTTTTCATAGATGGATTTTATGAACTTGAGCAATGTTCCCTCTATCCCTATACTCTGAAGAGTTTTAATCAGGAAAGGATGTTCTATTTTGTCAAATGCTTTTTCTGCATCAATTGAGAGGACCATATGGTTCTTCTCTCTCCTCTTATAAATGTGTTCTAGTACATTGATTTGCAAATGTTGAACCACCCTTCATCCCGGAGATAAATCCCACTTGGTTGTGGTGGATGATCTTTTAATATATTGTTCGATCCTATTAGCTAGGATTTTGTTGAGATTTTTGGCATCTATATTCATCAGGGATATTGGTCTGAAATTCTCCTTTTTGATGGGCCTTTGCCTGGTTTGGGAATTAAGGTAATGCTGGCCACATAGAATGAGTCTGGAAGCTTTCCTTGTTTCTATTGTTTGAAACAACTTCAGGAGAATAGATATTATTTCTTCTTTGAACGTTTGGTAGAATTCCCCAGGGAATGCATCAGGCCCTGGATTCTTGTTTTTTGGGAGGTTTTTGATCACTGTTTCAATCTAAATACTGGTTATTGGCCTATTGAGGTTTTCAGTTTCATTCTGTTTCAAGTCTTGGCAGCTTATAGGTTTCCAGGAAGGCATCCATTTCTTCCAGTTTGCTTAATTTACTGGCATATAGTTGTTGATAATAATTTCTAATAGTTGTTTCTATTTCCTTGGTGTTAGTCGTGATCTCTCCCCTTTCATTCATAATTTTATTAATTTGGGGCTTTTCTCTTTTCTTTAGTATAAGTACGACCAGTGGTTTATTGATCTTATTAATTCTTTCAAAGAACCAGTTTCTAGTTTCATTGATCAGATCTACTGTGTTTCTGGTTTCTAATTCATGTATCTCTGCTCTAATCTGAATTATTTCTCTTCTAATGTGTGGCTTAGGCATCGTTTCTTGCTTTTTCTCCACTTCCTTAAGGTGTAAAGTTAGTTGGTGAATTTGGGATTTTTCTATTTTTTGAGTGAGGCTTGGATGGCTGTGTATTTCCCCCTTAGGACCACCTTTGCAGAATCCCATGGGTTTTTTACCGATGTGTTTTCATTCTCATTGGTTTCCATGAATTAAGTTCTTCTTTGATTTTTTGGTTTACACAAACATTATTGAGCAAAGTGGTTTTTAGCTTCCAAGTATTTGAATTTCTTCCAAATTTTTTCTTGTGATTGACTTCCAGTTTTAAAGCATTATGGGCTGAGAATATGCAGGGAATAATCTCAATCTTTTGGTATCAGTTGAGACCTGATTTATGACCCAGTATCTGGTCTATTCTGGAGAAAGTTTTGTGTGCGTTTGAGAAGAATGAGTATTCTGTTGTTTTAGGGTGGAATTTTCTGTATATATCTCTGAGGTCCATCTGGTCCAGTGTGTCATTCAAAGCTCTTGTTTCTTTGTTGATATTCTGCTTAGATATCTGTCTATTGCTGAGAGTGTAGTACTGAGGTCTCCTAGATTTAACGTATTTTTATCAACATGACTCTATTATGGTTAACAGTTGGCTTATGTAGATGGCTGCTCCCATGTTGGGGCATAGATATTTACAACTGTTAGATCTTGTTGGACAGACCATTTAAGAATGATATAGAGTCCTTCTGTGTCTCTAACTACAGTCTTTAGCTTAAAATCTAATTTGTCTGATATAAGAATTACTACCCCAGCTTTCTTTTGAGGTCCGCTGGCATGGAAGATGGATCTCCATCCCTTCACTTTCAGTCTGGATGTATATTAGGTTCAACAGGAGTCTCTTTTAGACAGCATATGGATGGGTCCTTTCTTTTTATCCAATCTGCAACCCTGTGCCGTTTTATCAGAGCATTTAAGCCATTCTCTTTAAGAGTGATTAATGAAAGATATGAATTTATTGTCCTCATGTTGCCTGTGAAGTCCTTGTTTCTATAGATTGTCTCTGTAAATTTCTGTTGTATATCACTCTTGGGGTCTTTCTCCTTTTGTAGAACACCCCTTACTATTTCTTGCAGGGCCGGCTTAGTGGTCACATATTCTTTCAGTTTTTGCTAGTCTTGGAAGCTCTGCATCTCTCCATCCATTCTAAATGAAAGCCTTGCTGGACAAAGTATTCTTGGCTGCATGTTTTTCTCGTTTAGTACCCTGAACATGTCTAGCCAGCCCTTTCTGGCTTGCCATGTCTCTGTGGATGGGTCTGACATTATTCTGATGTTCCTCCCTCTGTACATAAGGAATTTCTTCCCTCTAACTGCCCTGAAGATGGTTTCCTTGGTTCTAAGATTTGAGAGTTTTACTATTACATGCTGGGGTGTTGGTCTCTACTCCTTGATTTTGGGAGGGGTCCTTTCTGCCTCTAAGACACAAATGTTTGTTTCATTCCCCGGATTAGGGAAGTTCTCAGCTACAAATTGCTCAAATATATCTTCTAGTCCTCTCTCTCTCTCCACCCCCTTCAGGGATCTCAATAATTCTGATATTGGAACGTTTCATGGGGTCACTTATTTCTCTAATTCAGTTTTCATGGTTTAAGCTGTTTCTCCCAGGCTTTCTCCTTTTCCTTCTTTTCTATCAGTTTGTCTTCTAGATCACTAATTTTTTCTTCTGGTTCATTTCCCCTAGCTGTTAGAATATCTAGATTAGATTGTATCTCATTGATAGCATTCTTAAGTTCTACCAGTTCAGCTCTCATTTCTGCCCTTAGAGAGTCTATGTTGCCATTAATTGATATCTCCGTTCTAGCTATCATCTTCAGAGCTGTTACTCTGAAGTCAATTCCCAACATCTTGCTTATACCTATATCCATTTGTAAATCTGTGGCAGAAGTCACAGTCTCTGAGTGTTTCCTATTTTGAGTTCCACCTCCTAATCATTCTGTTGAGTGGTGGTTGAGGGAATGTACAGAGTCCAAATTATTGACCAGAACCCAAGCAAGATGCACCTGTATTATAGGGACCTTAGGGTTTCTTGCCTCTTTTTTTCCCAGCCTGTCTTCTGGGGGAGGGGCCTGCCCACTGTTACTCAGGCAACCCTGTTTGGGCAGAGTTGTCATGCCTCCTGTGGGGTGGGGTGATGGGCTCAGTGAAAACTGGTTTTTGGGGGCTTTGTTCTCTGGTGGCTTTCCCTGGCAGATTTCCGGTTCTCTTCCAAGTGTCAGAGTAGAAGAGACCATTTCCAGCCCTCTGCCTCAGAGCAGAGAGATCGTAGTCTGTTCTTTAGTGAGCTCTCCAGGCCACACTATCTCCATCTCTGTCTGTGCTGCTATAAACTTCAGTATCCGGGGTTGTGCGCCCTTCAGCAAGTCTCCCAGTCCTCACCTCTAGGTTGTGGCACAGGGGAACTTCTCTGCCCATTGTGCTTCTAAAACCACCAGCTGCCCCTAGTTCGCATGCGTGGCCTTGCTGCTCCAGGTTTCAGTTCGGGGGCTGCCCTAAAGTCCTTTCCCTGCTGTTACAGTTCTGTGGGTCTGTGCCTTGTTCCCAGAATGGGAGGCTGTCGCTCACTGGTGTAGGATCCCCATGGCTCCCTCCCCTTTCCATTTATCTTCAGGTATGTGCCAGCGGAGTCACGGTCCCCATTTCATACCTTGAAACCAACTGCCTGCCATATTCTGTTTGTAGGCATCCAGATATATCTTCTTACATCTAAGGCTAATTTTGTGGGGTGTTCAGACTGGTCTGGTAGATATCCAGCTCAATTCTGGGGACCAGTTGGAATAGGGTTCCCTATTCCTCTGCTATCTTTTCCTCCCCTTTTTTTTTTCCTTTTCTCATTCCGCTTTCCTCTGCTGTATTCTTCCTTATACCTTCTCTTCATTTCAACTAGATATTGATTATACCAACTCATTTTTTCATTGGCTCGTTTTAACATATTTTTACACACCTATATTTTTATAGATATATGCTTTATTTTAGACCATTTTTCACTCTACTAGTTTTATCTTTTTATATATACAATTTTACTTCCCTAGTGACTTTGGGACATAGTGTCCTCTAACACAGAGATCAAAATACACCCAGGAACAACAGAAACACCCTGTTTTGTCCACACCGAGAGATTATAGCCACCCTTTCCCTCCCCCCTTTTTATTGTATTTTATTTTATTTTTTATTATATATATATATTAATGTTTTAATATTGTTTTTCTTTCATTTTTAAATTTTGTTCTTGTGTTTCATTTTGGCTTTGTTTTTTGGGTGGTGGTGTCTGACTACTCTGAATTTTGCTAGGGTGCATCTTGGTCGGGTTATGGTTGATATTTTGCAGTCTCTCCATTTTTTCAACCATCCATTGACAGAATGGCTAGGAGGAGGAACTTTCAACAAATAAAAGAACCAGTGACAATGTCTTCCGCCACAGAACTAATGGATATGAGTATGAGCAAGATGTCAGAGACAGACCTCAGGATAGCAATCATGAAGTCAATAGCTAGGCTTGAAAAGAAGCATTAGTGACAATATAGAATCTCTAAGGTCAAGAATGAGATCTAATCAGGACGAACTTAAAAATGCTATTGAATGAAATGCAGTCTAAATTGGATATTCTAACAGCCAAGGTATATGAAGCAGAAGAACGAGTTGGTGATCTGGATAATAAGCTGATAGAAAGAAAGGAAACTAAGAAGAAAGGGATAAGCAGCTAGTGTCACATGAGATTAGACTTAGAGAGATCAACGACACTATGAAATGCTCCAATGTCAGAATTATTGGGATCTGCGAGGGGGTGGAGAAAGAGAGAAGACTAGAAGGTATACTTGAGCAATCAAAAGTGAGAACTTCCCTAATCTGGAGAAGGAAACAAGCATTCAAGTCCTAGAGGCAGACAGGACCCGTCCCAAAATCAATAAAAATAGAGCAACTCCCTGACATGTAATAGTGAGGCTTGCAAATCTTAGAGCCAAGGAAGCTATCCTTAGAGCAGCTGGGGGAAAAGATTTCTTATGTACAGTGGGAAGAATATCAGAATAACATCAGACCTGTCTGCAGAGACCTGGTAAGCCAGAAAGGGCTGGCAGGACATATTCAGGGTACTAAATGAAGAGAACATGCAGCCAAAAACACTTTACCCAGCAAGACTGTCATTCAGAAAGGATGGAGAGATAAAGAGCTTTCAGGACAGGCAGAAACTGAAAGAATATGTGACAACCAAGCCAGCCGTATAAGAAATATTAAAGGAGACTCTGTAAATGAAGAGAAACTCCAAGAGTCACATAGACCATAAAGAAACGGAAAACCTACAGAAACAGGGACATTACAGGCAATATAATGGTACTAACTCATATCTTTCAATAGTTACTCTCAAGATGAACAGGCCGAATGCTCCCATTAAGAGACACAGGGTGTCAGATTAGATAAAAAGGCAGGAAACATCCATATGCTCTCTACAAGAGACTCAGTTTGAACTTAAAGAAACCTCCAGATTGAAGGTAAGGGGATGGAGAACCATTTACTATGACAACAAAACTCTAAATAAAGCTGGGGTTGCAATTCTCATATCAGATAAATTAGATTTTAAGCCAAAGACTGTAGTAAGATGTGTAGAGGGACACTATATCATACTTAAAGGGTCTATCCAACAAGAAGAGCTAAGAATTGTAAATATCTACGCTACCAACATGGGAGCAGCCAATTATATAAACCAATTAATAAACACAATAAAGAAACATATAGATAGTAATATATTAATAGTAGGAGGCCTCAACACTCCACTCACAGCCATGGACAGATCATCTAAGCAGAGGATCAACAAAGAAACTAGAGCTTTGAAGGATAGATTGGATCAGATGGACTTCGTATATATATACAGAATATCCCATCCTAAAACAACAGAATAGTCATTCTTCTTGAGTGCACATGGAATTTTCTCTAGAATAGGCTACATATTGTGTCACAAATCAGGTCTCAACTGATACCAAAAGATTTAGATTATCCCATTCGTATTTTCAGACCACAATGCTGTGAAACTGGAACTCAACCACAAGAAGAAATTTAGAAAGGAACTCAAACACTTGGAAGTTAAAGAGCATCTTGCTAAAGAATGATTGACTGAACCAGGAAATTAAAGAAGAACTTAAACAATTCATGGAAACTAATGAGAATGAAAACATATCAGTCCAAAACCTATGGGAAACAGCAAAGGCAGTCCTAAGGGGGAAATACATAGCCATCTAAGCCTCTCTCAAAAAATTAGAAAAACCGGGGCTCCTGGGTGGCTCAGTCGTTAAGCGTCTGCCTTCGACTCGGGTCATGATCCCAGGGTCCTGGGATCGAGCCCCGCATCGGGCTCCCTGCTCGGCAGGAAGCCTGCTTCTCCCTCTCCCACTCCCCCTGCTTGTGTTCCCTCTCTATGTCTCTCGCTGTCAAATAAAATCTTTAAAAAAAAAAAATTAGAAAAACCCCAAATGCATGAGCTAACCTTACACCTAAAGGAGCTGGAGAAAGAACAGCCAATGAGACCTAAACGTGTTGTGATGAGCAGTGGGGGTTTGATGTAACTAATGAATAACTGAACACTAGAGCAAAAACTAATGATGTACTATACAGTGGCTAACTGAACATAATAGAACAATAGAATAAATTAAAAATAAATATCAGATAAAAAATTTTTTTTAAAAAGACCTAAACCAAGGAGGAGAAGAGAAATAATAAAGATTCGAGCAGAAATCAAAGAAATAGAAACCAGAGAAAGAGTAGAACAGATCAACAAACCTAGAAGCTCCTTCTTTGAAAGAATTAATAAGATTGAAAACCTCTGGCCAGAATTATTCAAAAGAAAAGGAAAAGGACCCAAATTAATAAAATCACGAGTGAAAGGGGAGAGATCACCACCAACACCAAGGAAATAGAAACAGTTATTGGAAATTATTCCCAGCAACAATATGCCAACAAATTAAGCAATCCAGAAGAAATGGACACATTCTTGGAAACTTATAAACTACCAAGACTGAAACAGGAAGAAATAGACAATCAAACTGGCCAATAACCGGCAAGGAAATTGAAGCAGTAATCAAAAACCTCCCAAAAACAAGAGTCCAGGGCCAGATGGCTTCCCAGGGGAATTCTACCAAACATTTAAGGAAGAAATAATACTTATTCTACTGAAGCTGTTTCAAAAAGTAGAAATAGAAGGAAAACTTCCAAACTCATTTTAGGAAGGCAGCATAAACCTGATCCCAAAACCAGACAAAGACCCCATCAAAAAGGAGAGTTACAGACCAGTATCCCTGATGAACATGGATGCCAAAACACTCACCAAGATTCTAGCCAATAGGATCTGACAGTACATTAAAAGGATTATTCACATGCCCAGGTGGGATTTATTCCTGGGATGCAAGGGTGCTTCAACATTCACAAATCAATCAACTTGATAGAGCACATCAATAAAAGAAAAGACAAGAACCATATGATCCTCTCAATCAATGCAGAGAAACTATTTGACAAAATATAGCATCCTTTCCTGATTAAAACTCTTCAAAGTACAGGGATAGAGGGAACATACCTTAATATCATAAAAGCCATCTATGAAAAGCCCACAGCATATATTATTCTCAATGGGGAAAAAGTGAGAGCTTTTCCCTTAAGTTAAGGAACACGACAAGCATGCCCATTCTCACCACTGTTGTTCAACATACTGCTAGAAGTCCTAGCCTCAGCAATCAGACAACAAAAAGAAATAAAATGCATTCAAATTGGCAAAGATGAAGTCGAACTCTCTCTCCTCACAGATGACATGATACTTTATGTGGATAACCCAAAATTTCCACCCCCAAGATATTAGAACTCATACAGCAATTCAGCAATGTGGCGGGATACAAAATCAATGCACAGAAATCAGTTGCATTTCTATACACTAACAATGCAACTGAAGAAAGAGAAATTAAGGAATCAATTCCATTTACAACAGCTCCAAAAGCCATAAGATACCCAGGAATAACCCTAACGAAAGAGGTAAAGGATTTATACTCTAGAAACTACAGAACACTTACAAAAGAAATTGAGGAAGACACAAAGAGATGGAAAAACATTCCATGCTCATGGATTAGAAGAATAAACATCATTAAAATGTCTATGCTGCTCAGAGCAATTTACACTTTCAAAGCAATCCCTATCAAAATTCCAATGACATTTTTCAAAGTGCTGGAACAAACAATCCTAAAATTTGTATGGAATCAGAAAAGACCCCAAATCGCCAGGGAAATGTCAAAAAAGAAAACACATGAAAAAAATGTTCCACATCAATAGTCATCAGGGAAATACAAATCAAAACTACAATGAGATACCAACTTATACCAGCTAGAATGGCCAACATTAACCAGACAGGAAACAACAAATGTCGGCGAGGTTGTGGAGAAGGGGGAACCCTCTTGCACTGTTGTTGGGAATGCAAGCTGGTACCGCCACTCTGGAAAACAGTATGGAGTTTCCTCAAGATGTTAAAAATAGAGCTACCTTATGACCCAGTGATTGCACTTCTAGGTATTTACCCCAAAGTTACAGTTTCAGTAAAAAGAAGGGGCACATGCACCCCAGTGCTCAAAGCAGCAATGTCCACAATAGCCAAACTGTGGAAGGAACCAAGATGTCCTTCAACAGATGAATGGATAAAGAAGATGTGGTTCATATATACAATGGAATATTACTCAGCCATCAGAAAGGATGAGTACCCACCATTTGCATCGACATGGATGGAACTGGAGGGGATCATGCTAAGTGAAATAAGTCAAGCAGAGAAAGTCAATTATCATATGGTTTCACTCATATGTGGAACATAAGGAATAGAGCAGAGGACCACAGGGGAAGGGAACGTAAACTGAAAGGGAAGATACCAGAGAGGGAGACAAACCATGGAAAACTCTGGACTCCAGGAAACAATCTGAAGGTTACAGAAGGGATGGGGTGGGTAGATGCAGTGACCGGGTGATGGGTATTAAGGAGGGCACATGTTGGGATGAGCACTGGGTGTTATACGCAACTAATGAATCGTTGAACATGACAACAAAAACTTATGAAGTACTATGTGTTTGCTAACTGAACATAATGAAAAATTTTTAAAAATAAAGTAAAAAAAGAAATTCATATGGCAAATAAGCCTATGAAAATATATTCCACATCATATGTCATCAGGGAAATGCAAATTATTTCAATAATGAGAGATTGACATCACTATCATGGTAGAATGTAGAATTACTCATTCATTTTCTTTCTCTTTGTTTTACAACAAACCAGACGTCCAAAACTTAACAAAAGCATCTCTGCACAGCACAACAGTACACCTGAGGAATCCATCTAACTGTAAATCTGAGAGTGGGTGGATTGGACCTTGAAGGAGGCTGTGGAGCCAGGGTAGTGGCAGCAGAGGTATGGCAGGAACAAGCTAGCATGACCTTTCTGGCAGAAGAAGCAGAGAGTAAAGTGTTGAGTGGGCGGTCTGCCTGGCTGCCAATACTGCAGGTGGATGGAACCCTGTTGCTCTCTCTGAAGAGAGACTGCTGTGACTGGAGAAAGCAAAAGAAAAAGGAAGTAGGCAGACAAAGAGAACTGAAGGAATACATCTCCTGCTGCCTGTCTTGGGATTCTTGCAAGATTTCTTCCAATAGGCCACTGAGATACCGCCCCCCCCCCCAACAAGAGGATTCCCCTATCTGGGCTATGGGCACACCCAAAGCTCCAAGTGCTGTGCACAAATCTTGTCCCACTCTGTCACTATCACCTTTTTTTATTTTGTTTCTCAGCTCTCTCTCTCTCTCTCTCTCTCTCTCTCTCTCTCTCTCTCTCTGTTCTTCCATCCATAGGGGTCATTCTGCTCTGGTAAGAGAAACCAAAAACTTGTGCTATAGATCCACCTTTTGGAAAACAAAAGGGATGCTCTTAATTACCAACCTGTTGAACTATTACAATCAAAGTAAATAAAGCCTTACCTAAATAAGAAGAGAGACGAGATCAGAGATGGGGCATGTGTCTAGATGCTGCTTCTCAGAAACATGGTGGGGAATCTTCTTCAGAGGGGAATCTCTTCTTCAGAGACCTCCAAAGGGCAATAGCAGCTTGGGGCTTCATAACCATGGGACTCTATCTTATCAATGGCCAGCAAATGTGAGGCAAGGTTTTGAGAGGTATCTATCTAGCTAGCTAGCTAGTTAGCTATCTATCGTCTATCTATCTATCATCTATCTATCTATCATCTATCTATCTATCTATCATCTATCTATCTATCTATCTATCTATCTATCTATCATCTATCTATCTATCTATCTATCTATATCTATCTATCTATCTATATCATCTATCTAATCTATCTATCATCTATCTATCTATCTATCTATCTATCTATCTATCTATCTATCATCTGTCTATCTACCTATCTATCTAGAGAGAGACAAGAGAGATTTATATAAGCAATTGGCTCATATAATTATGGAAGTTGAGAAGCTCCACAATGTGCCATCTGCAGCCTGGAAACCCAAAAAATCTGGTGATATAATTTAATTGGAGTCCAAAGGCCTGACAAGCAGGAAAGCTGATGGTGTAATTCCCAGTTTGAGGGCAGGAGAAGTTGAGAGGAAGAGTCCCAGATCAGGCAAGAAAAAATGGTTGAATTCCTCTTCCTTTTGTTTTATTTAGGTCCTCAGCAAATTGAATGATGGCTGCTCACATTAGGTGGGCAAACTACCAAGTCCACTGATTCAAATGCTAATCTCATCTGGACTCACGCTCATAGACACACTTAGAAATAATGTTCAATCTTGGCAGCCCATGACATATCAAATTGACAAATGAAATATTACAATGATGATTTCACTTACATGTGGTCTGTAAAAAACAAAACAAATAAACAACAGAAGAAGGAGGAGGAGGAGGAAGAGGAGGAAGAAGGACGTGGAAAGGGGGGGAACAGAGGCCAAATTCAGAAAACAAACTGATGGTTGCCAGAGGGGAAAGTGGTGGGGAGATGAGCAAAAGGGGAGTAGGAGATACAGGCTTCCAGTTATAGAATAAATGGGAACAAATAGTATCGCATAAGGAATATAGTCAGTGGTATTGAGGTCATCACCAGCAGGATTTTGAGCTAATGGATCTCAGGCTACAGTGAAGAAATAAACAACCTGGGTACAATAAACAGAGGCTATATTTGGCTCATTTATATAACACATCAATAAGATTAAAAAAAATGCAGAACGGAAAACATACCATATTTCCATTTATGTGAAAATATATATATAAATATAGGAGTGTATGTGTTTTGACGCATTTTTTCCCTGCATTTAAGTTTTATTTTCATCTTTTTAGCATTTAATATTTTTATTGAAATATAGTTGACACATAATATACATTAATTTCAGGTGCACAGCATAGTGATATGACAACTGTGTATGTCATGCTACGCATGCCACCAGTGTAGCTATCAACTGTCACCATACAACACTAGTACAATACCATTGACTACATTCTTTATGCTGTACCTTTCACCTCCACAACTTGTACATTTCATAACTTGAAGCCTTAGCATCCCACTACCATTCACCCATTTGGGCCATCACCCACCCCCATCCCCTCTGTCAACCACCAGTTTTTCTCTATATTTATAGGTCTGTTTCTGCTTTTGTTTGTTTGGGTTGCTTTTTGGAGTCCACATATAAGTGAAACCATGGTATTTGTCTTCCCTATTTGACTTGTTTTACTTAGTGTAATACCTTCTAGGTTCACCCATGTTGTCACAAATGGCAAGATCTTATTCTTTTTATGATTGAGTAATATTCCATAATATGCAATAATTTCATTATATATATAGCATCTTCTTTATCTATTCATCTATTGATGGGCACCTAGGCTGCTACCATACTTGGCTATTGTATAAAATGTTGGAATAATCATAGGGGTGCATATATCCTTTTGAACTAGTGTTATTGTATTTTTGGGGTAACACTCACTAGTGCTATTACTGGAGCATATGGTATTTCTTTTTTTAAGTTTTTGAGGAACCTTCATGCTGTTTTCCACAGTGGCTGCACCAGTTTGCATTCCCACCAACATTGCCTGAGGGTTCCTTTTTCTCGACATTCTCACCAACACTTGTTTCTTGTGTTTTTGATTTTAACCACTCTGAGGAGAGTGAGGTGGTTTTGATTTGCATTTCTCTGACGATGAGTGATATTGAGCATCTTTTCATGTGTCTGTTGGCCATCTGTATGTCTTCCTTGGAGAGGAAGATGTTACATACAAACCAAATGGTAACCACAAATCAATAACCAGGAAAACGTATGCAAAAAATAAAGAGAAAGGAACCCAAGTATATCACTAAAGTGAGCCTGCTAAGTTTTTAAGTTCTAGGCGTTAAGCCCCACTGATTGTAATTACTTATGAAACTCTGCCCCACTGGTTTTCAATGCCATATGTTATGGGGGTTTGTCTTCCCTATGTGAGTTCCCTGTACTTGGGGTACCTGGGGTGACTGCAGTGTCCCTTCCCACTGCACACAGTCCCGTTGGTCCATTTAGATCCTGACCATGTTTCTGCCCTTCCTACCCTCTTCATTGTGGCCTCTTCTCTACATTAGCTGTGGAGTCTGTTCTGCCCATCTTTGGGTCATTTTCTGGGTTATTTACACTGATGTGGGTGTGATCTAGTATTTGTGGGGCAAGGTGAGCTTAGGGTCCTCCTGCTCTGCCATCTTCCCCACCCCTTTTCGTTTTGTATTTTTAATCCATTTGGTCACATTATGTCATTTGATTGGAGCATTTAGTCCATTTACGTTTTAAGGTAATTATTCAGGGGTGCCTGGGTGGCTCAGTAGGTAATGCATCTGACTCTTGGTTTTGGCTCAGGTCACGATCTGAGGGTTGTGAGATTGAGCCCCATGTCAGGCTCCAAGCTCCAGGCGCAGTCTGCTTGAGATTCTGTCTCTCCCTCTCTCTCTAAAATGAATAAATACAATCTTTAAAAAAAGAACTATTGATAGGGGTCTACTTATTGCTATTATGTTAATCATTTTATGATTATTTTCATAGTTCTTTTCTACTTCTTTTGATCACTTTGCTTATGACTGTGTTTCTTTGTGGTTACCATGAGGTTTATACAGCATCCTAAGTATAAGGCAGTCTATATTAAGTTGATGATTGCTTAAGTTTGAACATCTTCTAAAGGTACTACATTTTTGCTACCTTTCTATGCTTAATGTATGTCATATTTTACATATTTTTTTTAGTCTCTGAGTTCCTTAACTAATTTTTTACCTATCATTGATTTTACTATTGTCTTTTAGCCTTCATGCTAACTTTACTACGTTTGCTTTTACTCATGGAAATGTTTCTTTTCATAATTTTCTAACTTCTAATTATGGTTTTTCATTTCCACTTAAAGAAGTACTGTCAACATTTCTTGTTATGTCAATTTTTTGATGATGAACTCATTTAACTTTTGTCTGGGAAACTCTGTGTTGTTTTTTTTTTTTCAATTCTGAATGATAATCATGTTGTGTATTCTTGGTTGTAGGTATTCTCAATTCAGTACTTTGACTATGTATCATGCCACTTCTGGCCTGCAAAATTTCTGCTGAAAAATCAGCTGATAGCTTTATGCTTCTGGGGTTTTCCTTGTATGTATCTAGTTGTTTCTCTCTTGTTACTTTTAATATCCTCTCTTTACCTTTAAACTTTAATACTTTAATTATTTTTTTAAGTTTTTATTTTAACTCCAGTTAATTAACATACAGTGTTTTATTAGTTTCAGGTGTACAATATAGTAATTCAACACTTACATACATCACCCTGTATTCATCAGGACAAATGCACTCCTTAATCCCCATCCAATTAGTATGTGTTTTGTTGTGGACCTCCTTGGGTTCATCGAAGTTTGGGCTTTCTATGCTTTTTGGATCTGGATGTCTGTTTCCTTCTTCAGGATAGGAAAGTTTTCATCTATTATGCTTGCAAACAAGTTTACTAATATTTTGCTTTCTCTTCTTTTACTGAGACTCTTATAATGCAAATGTTAGTGTGCTTGATGATTACCCAGAGATCCCTAACCTCTCTCTCCATTCCTCCTCCTCCTCCTTCTTCTTAATCTTCTTCTTCTTTTCTTCTTCTTCTTCTTCTTCTTCTTCTTCTTCTTCTTCTTCTTCTTCTTCTTCTTCTTCTTCTTCTTCCTCTCCCCCTCCCTCCCTCTCTCTCTCTCTCACTCTCTCTTTGTTGCTGTTCAGCTTGGTGCTTTCTATTACCTCTTCTTCCCAATTCCTGATCCATTATTTGTATCCTCTAATCTGCTGTTTGTTCCTTTAGCGTACTTTTATTTCAGTTATTGTATTCTTCAACTCAGATTGGTTCTTTTTTTATATTTCTGTCCCTTTGTTAAAGTTCTCACTGAGTTCATCCACTCTTATCAAGTCTGATGAACATCTTTGTGACCATTAGTTGAACTCTTTATCAGGTAGGCTCCTTATCTTTTTTTCATGCAGGTTTTTTTCCCCCTGAAGTTTTGTTTTGTTCTTTTGTTTGGAGCATATTCTTCTGTCTCTTCCACTTCCTCTGTTTCTATCAATTAGGGGAAACAGCTACTTACCCCAGACTTGAAAGAATGTACTTGCATAGGAATTGCCTCTTGGTAGACCATGTGTGCCTAGTGGCTTTGGCTGGCTGGCTTGAATTGTAGCAGGTAGAGTTTGGTGCTCAAGGCATGGGGGAGGTCCCCACTGGGGCTTTCCCAGTAGGACGGCTGGATCTTGCGGGGGAATCCTGGAG
The DNA here is from genome assembly GCF_964656455.1 of Halichoerus grypus. Classification (NCBI taxonomy): domain Eukaryota; kingdom Metazoa; phylum Chordata; class Mammalia; order Carnivora; family Phocidae; genus Halichoerus; species Halichoerus grypus. The sequence continues at coordinate 85,289,043 of NC_135727.1, forward strand.
GGATGGCTGGAGTTGAATTGGGCATGAGCTGGCTGGGTTATGGAGCACGTCACATGGGGTGCCCTGGTAGGATGTGTAGAACCAAAGTGGGGCATGCAAGAAGTCCCAAGGTGCTGCACACAGGAAGTGCTCTGGCTAGTTATCTGGAGCTGAAGTGAGTTTGGGCCTGGACTGTTCCAGGATACTTTTCACCTGTGTGGCTTTGATAAGAAGGCTGGATTTTTAGTGGGTGCTGTGTCCTCATGGGTGAGGCTCTTGGGCCACTTTGTGTGCTCTCTTTGGAGGAAATGTCTGGGACTGGTATGGGCTAGAGGCTTGGAGCTCACTGTGGGATCAGGCCAGCCAGCGTGCCTGCACTCTGCTCCCTATGCACTATCAAGGTGGAAGAGGGATGTAAACAATGGTGCTCACCTTCCCCTCCAACCCTGGAGAGTATTCTGCAATTCCCCCATTGTTAGGCAGAGTGTTAGGGCTGGTTCCTTAGTATTCAGTCGCTCTTTTATTCCATGGCTTTTTTTTTTTTTTTTTTCTGTGCCCCAGGGTGTCCAGGGTTGTTGTGGTCTAGGGATCCAAGACTTGTTGAAGCAGCAGGCCAGCTAGTGAGCCTGGACCCTGCTTTTGTTTACACTCTCAAGGAGGAGGGTGTATGTAAACAATGGCACTTGCCAGGCCCTCTGAGCCTATGCCATTTGGCCAAAAGTCAGCTCCTGTATATTCTAGTTGTTCTTTTAAACTGCGGCTTTTTTCTGTGTCCCAAGGCAGATGAATCTACTCTCAGTCCATCAGTACTATTTCTCCCCACTGTAGCTTACAGTGTTGGGGGGATGGGGCCCCCATTCTCACCATGTGTCTGTCTTTCCTCTTATTCTCTATGTGGTCCCTCTATCCTTCGGTGTGCAGAAGCTGCCCAATAAACCTCCAATTATTTTTCATGACGAATTTCTCTATCTGTAGGTGTAGATTTGATGTGTCTGTGGAGGAGCTGGGTTCAGGGTCTTACTACAGCATTCATGATCTTGGCCTATCCCTTCCAGACATTTTTGTAAAGAAGACATACTGATATCCAACAGACACATGAAAAGATGCTCAGCACCACTAATCATCAAGAAAATGTAAATCCAAACCACAATGAGATACCACTTCACACCTGTCAGAATGCCTATTATCAAAAATACAAAAACAAAAATGAAGAAACAAATGTTGGAAAGGCTATGAAAACAAAGGGAGTCCTTTTATGCTGTTGGTGGAAATGTAAATTGGTGCATCTCCTATGGAAAATGGTTCCTCAAAAATTAAAAATAAAACTACCATACTATCCAGTAGTTTCAATTCTGGGTATTTATCTGAATAAAAAGAACACACTAATTCAAAAATATATAAGCACTCTTACGTTCATTGGAACATCATTTACAGAATTGAAGATGTGAAGGCAACTTGAGTCCATTGATAGATAAATGGATACAGAAGATGAGGTGTTACACACACACACACACACACACACACACACACACACACTCAAATATTACTCTGCCATAAGAAAGAATGATAACATGACATTTGCAGCAACATAGTGGATCTAGAGGGTACAATGCCAAGTGAAGTACATCAGACAAAGACAAATGCCATATGATTTCACTTATATTTGGAATCCGTAAAAACAAAACCAATAAACAAAACAAAACAAAAACAGACTCATAGATGCAGAAAGTATACTCGTGGTAGTCAGAGGGGTGGAGGTAGGGAAATGGGCAAAAATGGTGAAGGGGATTAAGAAATGGAAACTCCAAGTTATCAAAATATAATTCATGGGGTTTTAAAGTACAGCATATGGAATACAGTCAGTAATATTTTAATGGCTTTGAATGATGACAGGTGGCAACTAGACTTATTGGGGTGATCATTTTGTAATGTATATAAATATCAAATTGGTATGTTGTACACTTGAAACTAATATAATACCGTATGTCAATTATAGTTCAATAAAGAAATTCAAAATATAAGAGGAAAACCTGCATACCTCTAAATAAAATATAAAATCCAAATGTAAGGAATCATTGCTGGCTGCAATTGAATTTAAAACATGTAAACGTCAATCTTTTTTCTAAATTTTAAAATATAGTTATAAATTCTACATAGGTTTTGTGATAGTAGACAAAATCTAAGATGACCCTTATTATCTCTTCCTTCTGGTACTTACACCCTTGTGTAGTCCTCTCTCACAATGTGCCTGGATTAGCCTTTGTGACCAGTAGAATGCAACAGAAGTGAGGGTATCTCACTATTAAGGTCAAATTTTAAAATATAATGTAGGTTTCACTTTGGAAGCGCTCTCTCTCTCTCTCTCTCTCTCACACACACACACACACACACACACACACACACACATTTCATGAGACATTCCATAGATTAACCCAAGTAGTGAAGAACTGGAACCTCTTGCCAATTGCTGCGTGACTGAGATATTTCAGAAAATAATCTTCCAGCCTTCAAATGACTAATGCAAAATATATGAAAAAAATATCCAAAAGATTCAAAAATTTCAATTATTGAAGACATTAATCTTGAACCAATGTGCAAAGTTCAAAATTCATTAAACCATTGCCAAGTAGGCAGAACTGGAATAACTGACCCGTACAAAGATTTAAGTAATCTTGAGCAACACATTAAACTCTGGTAATTAATTTTTGGCCAGAACGAGACTCACATCTCTGTCTCTCATAACACAAGACAGTTTCAGTTAACACTGGGGTACTTTACTTTTGACCCTCAATGAATGATCAATATCTGGGTCAGAGCCCCCACATTTTCTCCTCAAAATATGAAGCAGAAGTATAGGTGGAATATATGTCATGAACTGAAAGAAAAATAAATAAATAAATATGGTAAATAGATTATAAAATTGGCACATGATGATGACAATAATAAATAGGTAAAGTACAGATTCCTCTATGCATAACTTTTTAGTAGTATAATATTTAGAAATTCAATATGCTGTGTATAAAAAGGACACAAATGCCCATAGGTTTTTTTTTTTTTTTTTGATGAGGTGTTCCATGATTCATTGTTTGCGTATAACACCCAGTGCTCTATTCAATATGTGCTGTCTTCAATACCCATCACCAGGCTAACCCATCCCCCCCACCCCCTCCCCTCTAGAACCCTCAGTTTATGTCTCAGAGTCCACAGTCACTCATGGTTCATCTCCCCCTCCGATTTCCCCCCCTTCATTTTTCCCTTCCTACTATCTTCTTTTTTTTCTTTATCATATAATGTTTTATTTGTTTCAGGGGTACAGGTCTGTGATTCATCAGTCTTACACAATTCACAGTGCTCACCATAGCACGTACCCTCCCCAATGTCTATCACCCGGCCACCCCATCCCTCCCAGTCCCCACCACTCCAGCAACCCTCAGTTTGTTTCCTGAGATTAAGAATTCCTCATATCAGTGAGACATATGATACATGTCTTTCTCTGATTGACTTATTTTGCTCAGCATAATACCCTCTACTTCCATCCACGTCGCTGCCAATGGCAGGATTTCGGGTTTTTTTTCATGGCTGCATAATATTCCATTGTATATATACACCACCTCTTCTTTATCCATTCATCTGTCGATGGACATCTTGGCTCTTTCCATAGTTTGGCTATTGTGGACACTGTTGCTATAAACATTGGAGTGCACGTACCCCTTCAGATCACTACATTTGTATCTTTGGGGTAAATACCCAGTAGTGCAATTGCTGAGTCGTAGGGTAGCTCTATTTTCAACTTTTTGAGGAACCTCCATACCGTTTTCCAGAGTGGCTGCACCAGCGTGCATTCCCACCAACAGTGTAGGAGGGTTCCACTTTCTCCACATCCTCGCCAACATCTGTTGTTTCCTCACTTTTAATTTTAGCCATTCTGACTGGTGTGAGGTGGTATCTCATTGAGGTTTTGATTTGGATTTCCCTGATGCTGAGCGATGCTGAACACTTTTTCATGTGTCTGTTGGCCATTTGGATGCCTTCTTTGCAGAAACGTCTGTTCATGTCTTCTGCTTATTTCTTGATTGGATCATTTGCTCTTTGGGTGTTGAGTTTGATAAGTTCTTTATAGATTTTGGATACTAGCCTTTTATCTGATATGTCATTTGCACATACCTTCTCAAATTCTGTCGGTTGTCTTTTGGTTTTGTTGACCAAAACCTTTGCTGTGCAAAAGCTTTTTGTCTTGATGAAGTCCCAATAGTTCATTTTTGCCCTTGCTTCCCTTGCCTTTGGCGACGTTTCTAGGAAGAAGTTCCTGTGACGCAGGTCGAAGAGGTTGCTGCCTGTGTCCTCCTCTAGGATTTTGATGGACTCCTCTCTCACATTTAGGTCTTTCATCCATTTTGAGTCTATTTTTGTGTGTGGTGTAAGGAAATGGTCCAGTTTCATTCTTCTGCATGTGGCTGTCCAATTTTCCCAACACCATTTGTTGAAGAGACTGTCTTTTTTCCATTGGACATTCTTTCCTGCTTTGTCGAAGATTAGTTGACCATACAGCTGAGGGTCCATTTCTGGGCTCTCTATTCTGTTCCATTGATCTATGTGTCTGTTTTTGTGCCAGTACCATACTGTCTTGATGATGACAGCTTTGTAATAGAGCTTGAAGTCCAGAATTGTGATGCCACCAGCTTTGCTTTTCTTTTTCAACATTCTTCTGGCTATTCGGGGTCTTTTCTGGTTCCATACAAATTTTAGGGTTATTTGTTCCATTTCTCTGAAAAAAGTGGATGGTATTTTGATAGGGATTGCATTAAATGTGTAGATTGCTCTAGGTAGCATTGACATCTTCACAATATTTGTTCTTCCAATCCATGAGCATGCAACGTTTTTCCATTTCTGCCCATAGGTTTTTGGAGACATTCATCTTCAATTAACTTGCAAATTATTTTATTAAAAGATTGACATACAAGAGAAAGAATAATTTAACTACAATTTATTGAATCCTAAATAATAACAAAATAAGAATAGTTCAAACTTCTAAAAACGGTACGTGTAGACTCAAATACATCAATCACAGATTTAAAATATCCCAGAGTACTTAAAATTTATCAAACAGTCAAAGTTGAAAAATTAGTTATCCAGATATTTTAAAGTAGTAAGTTTTTTAAAAAAAAATGCTTGTATAGGATTTTTTGAAGCATTCTGCCACTGAGGATGAACACTTAAGTTTATTATCCTACAGAGAGAAAGGTTTAGTAAAACAACTATTTGAAAGCCTACTTTGTCAGGTTAAATTATAGAATTTTTAGAAACACATATAGAAAACTTCCCTGTCTGCCATTAAATCTTAATTTTGATAATAAGAAAAGAGACAAAATCCTATTAAAATGGAAAAGGCCTCCATTGTGGACTAGGGAAACATAAGAAGGAGACAAAAAAGAGAGAAAGAAGAGAGGGAGAGACTGAGAGTGAGACAGAAAGTGACCAAGGCAGAGACAGAGAGAGATCGAGAGATAAAAGAAAAAAAATCTGCTGGACCTGAATCTCCCTTTCTTGGGAGACATTTTAATAGTTTTGGAGAATTTTAAGCAAAGGGAGCCTTTTGTCAACTGCAATTTTGTACTCTACACCAGGCGGAACAAAACAATCTGGTATATTAAAACTCAACTATATCAGTAATTAAATTAGGATGTAAGTAGAAAAAAAAAAAACACTCAAAAGTCAAATATCATCAGAATGAATTTTTTAAAAATCTAGCTCAAACCACACTTTGGTTAAAATTAAAAGTTAGAAAACTATTTAACTTGTCTCCAGAGACATGTCTAATAAGAAGTTGCTACAGCCGAGGTTAAAGACGTTGCTACCTCTGTTCTCCTCTAGGAAAATGATGGTTTCCTTTCTCACCTTTAGGTCTTTCATCCAATTTGAATTTATTTTTGTTTATGGCATAAGAAAGTGGTCCAGTTTCATTCTTCTTCATGTTGCTGTCCAGTTTTCCCATCACCATCTGTTGAAGAGACTGTTTTCCATTGGATATTCGTTCAAGCTTTTTCAAAGATTAGGTGACTATGTGGTTGTGGGTCCATTTCTGGGTTTCCTATACTAGTCCAGTGATTTATGTGTGTTTTTGTGCCAGTACCATACTGTCTTGATGACTCCAACTTTGTAATATAACTTGAAGTCTGGAACTGTGATACTTTCAGCTTTGTGGTTTGTTTGTTTTTTTTTTTTCTGTTTCAAGGTCGCTGTGGCTAATCAGGGGACTTTGTGGTTCCATACAAATTTTAGGATTGTTTGTGCTAGCTCTGTGAAAAACGCTGGTGGTATTTTGATAGGGATCACATTAAATGTGTAGATTGTTTTGGATAGTATAGACGTTTTAACAATATGTGTTCTTCCACTCCATGTACATGGAATTTTTTTTTTTTTCCATTTCTTTGTGCCCTCTTCAGTTTCTTTCATAAGTGCTCTACGGTTTTCAGAGAACAGATATTTTACCTCTTTGGTTAGGTTTGTTCCTTTGTATCTTATGGTTTTTGGTTCAATTTTAAATGGTATCAATTTCTTAAAAATGGTATCAATTTCTTGATTTCTCTTTCCGCTGCTTCATTACTGGTGTATAGAAGTGCAACAGATTTCTGTATGTTGAATTTGTATCCTGCAATCTTGCTGAATTTGTGTATCAGTTCCAGCAAGTTTTTGGATGTAGTCTTTTGGATTTTCTACATAGAGAATCATGTCATCTGTGAATAGTGAAAGTTTTATTTCTTCCTTACCAATTTGGATGCATTTGTTCTTTTTTGTTGGCTGATTGCTGAGACTAGGACGTCCGGTACTATGTTAAATAAGAGTGTTGAGAGTGGACATTCCTGTCTTGTACTTGACCATAGAGGAAAAGCTGTCACTTTTTCCCTATTGAGGATGATACTAGCTGTGGTTATTTTGAGCATGGCCTTTATGATGTGGAAGTATTCTCCTTCTATCCCTACTTTGATGCAGGTTTTTATCAAGAATGGATGCTAGGGGAGGAGCAAGATGGTGCAGGAGTAGGAGACCTAAATTTCATCCGGTCCCAGGAATTCAGCTAGATAGGGATCAAACCATTCTGAACACCTACAAACTCAACAGGAGATTGAAGAAAAGAATAGCAGCAACTCTCTGAACAGAAAAGCGACCATTTTCTGAAAGGTAGGACATGCGGAGAAGTGAATCCGAGGTGATATTCGGGAAGATAGATGGCGGGGGAGGGGGCCTCTGTCAGCCACTACTGGCAAATGACAGAGCAGCAAAGCACAAAATCGGAAATTTTAGAAGTCGGCTCTGCTGAGGGACATCGCTCCAGTGGCTAAGCCGGGGGTGGAACCCTCGCTGGGACAGTGTGGTCTCAGGACCCTCCGGGTCACAGAAAGACCGGGTGTGCCTGAGTGCGGCAGAGCTCCCAGGTATCGGAGTGGGGAAGCCAGCTGCAGAGACAGAGCCGAGGAGTGGGCTCTCAGCTTGGGGTTGCCATAAACCATGATCCGCAGCACAGTCGGGCCACTGCTTTTCCAGCAGGGACCCAACAAGCAGCAGATTAGGGGAGAGTCCCCTTCCTCCCCCAGGAGGAGCGGCGTGGGAGCACACCACAGGAATTTGCTGGGTTTGGAGACTCCAAACGGGGTCGTGTGCCAGAGATAGAAACGCTCAGTCACAGGCTGGGTGAGCACGGAGTGCGGCTGGAGACCAGGGAGATGGGAGTGATTGACTGCTTTTCTCTGGGGGCTCACTGAGGAGTGGGTCCCGAGATCTTTGCTCCTCCGGGGTAGAGACTAGGAGGCCGCCATTTTCACTCTCGTCCTCCAAAGCTGTACGGAAAGCTTGCAGGGAACAAAAGCTCCCGAGAACAAACACGAGCAGATTGCTTAGCCCGGCCCCAGCAAGGGTGGGGCAATTCCGCCTCCCACAAAGACATTGGAGAACCACCGCAACAGGCCCCTCCCCCAGAAGATCAGCTAGAACAGCCAGCCAAGACCAAGTTTACTGATCAATGAGAACGGCAGAACTTCAGCACTAGGGGAATACTGCACATAGAAATCATGGCTTTTTCCCCATGATTCTTTAGTCCTTCAAAGTTAATTTTTTAAATTTTCTTTTTTCTTTTTTTTTTTTGAATTTTCTTTTCCCCTTTTTCAACCAACATCTTATCAATCCCTTTGTTAAAAAATCTTTTTTATTTCTCATTTTTAGAGTCATATTCTATCCCTTCATAGTAGTTAACCTTATTTTTGGTATAAATATATAAGTTGTTCTCGCTTTAAAATTTTGGGATAGTTTCTTCTAACAGACCAAAATATACCCTAAATCTCTAGCGTATGGCTTTGTTCTAGTCTCCCACCTATCACATTCTCTCCTTTTTTTTTTTTAATCCTCTTCTTTCTTTTTTCAACCAACTTCTTATCTTATCAATTCCTTTTATAAAATCTTTTATAATTTTCATCTTTACAGTCATATTCCATCCTTTCATCATATTTACCCTTATTTTTGTACATATATAAGTTTTACTTTCTTTAAAATTTTGGGAGGCACTTTCTTCTAACAGACCAAAATACGCCCAAAATCTAGTGTGTGGCATTGATCTATGCACCAGCCTGATCATATTTGATCATATTCTGTTTTTGTTTGTTTGTTTTTGATCTTTCTCTTTTTCTTTTTTCTTTCTTTCCCTTTCTTTTCCCCTGGTTTCAGGTCTCTTCTGATTTGTTTAGAGTATATTTTTCTGAGGTTATTGTTATCCTGTTAGCATTTTGTTCTCTCATTCATCTATTCTCCTCTGAACAAAATGACAAGATGGAAAAAATCACCTCAAAAAAAAGAACAAGAGGCAGTACCAACTGCCAGGGACCTAATCAATACGGACATTAGTAAGATGTTGGAACTAGAGTTCAGAATGACAATTTCAAATATACTAGCTGGGCTTGAATAAAGCATGGAAGATATTAGAGAAACCCTTTCTGGAGAAATAAAAGAACTAAAATCTAACCAAGTCGAAATGAAAAAGGCTATTAATGAGGTGCAATCAAATATGGGGGCACTAACTGCTAGGATAAATGAGGCAGAAGAGAGAATCAGTGATATAGAAGACCAAATGATGGAAAATAAAGTAGCTGAAAAAAGAGAGATAAACAACTACTGGATCACGAGGGCAGAATTCGAGAGATAAGTGATACCATAAGACAAAACAATATTAGAATAATTGGGATCCCAGAAGAAGAAGATAGAGAGAGGGGGCAGAACGTATATTGGAGCAAATTATAGCAGAGAACTTCCCTAATTTGGGGAAGGAAACAGGCATCAAAATCCAGGAGGCACAGAGAACGCCCCCTCAAAATCAATAAAAATAGGTCAACAACCCAACATCTAGTAGTAAAACTTACGAGTCTCAGAGACAAAGAGAAAATCCTGAAAGCAGCTCGGGATAAGAGCTCTGTAACCTACAGTGGTAGAAACATTAGATTGGCAACAGACCTATCCACAGAGACCTGGCAGGCCAGAAAGGACTGGCACGATATATTCAGGGCACTAAACGAGAAAAATATGCAGCTAAGAATACTATATCCAGCTAGGCTGTCATTGAAAATAGAAGGAGAGATAAAATGCTTCCAAGACAAAAAAAAAAACAAAAAACCTAAAAGAATTTGCTAACACAAAACCAGCCCTACAAGAGATATTGAAATGGGTCCTCTAAGCAAAGAGAGAGCCTAAAAGTAACATAGACCAAAAGGAACACAGACAATACACAGTAACATTCACCTTACAGGCAATACAATGTCAGTAAATTCCTATCTTTCAATAGTTACCCTGAATGTAAATGGGCTAAATGCCCCACTCAAAAGACACAGAGTATCAGATTGGATTAAAAAAACAAGACTCATCGATATGCTGCCTGCAAGAGCCTCGTTTTAGACCCAAAGACACCCCCAGATTGAATGTGAGGGGCTGGAAAACCATTTACCATGCTAATGGACACCAAAAGAACGCTGGGGTGGCAATCCTTGTATCAGACAAATTAGATTTTAAACCAAAGACCGTAATAAGAGATGAGGAAGGACACTATATCATCCTTAAAGGGTCTATCCAACAGGAAGATCTAACAATTGTAAATATCTATGCCCCTATCTTGGGAGCAGCCAATTATATAAGCCAATTAATAACAAAAGCAAAGAAACATATTGACAACAATACAATAATAGTGGGGGACTTTAATGCCCCCCTCACTGCAGTGGACAGATCATCTAAGCAAAAGATCAACAAGGAAATAAAGACTTTAAATAACACACTGGACCAAATGGACTTCACAGATATATTCAGAACATTCCATCCCAAAGCAACAGAATACACACTCTTTTCTAGTGCCCGTGGAACATTCTCCAGAATAGACCACATCCTAGGCCACAAATCAGGTCTCAACTGGTACCAAAAGTTTGGGATCATTCCTTGCGTATTTTCGGACCACAATGCTTTGAAACTAGAACTCAGTCACAAGAGGAAAGTTGGAAAGAACTGAAATACATGGAGGCTAAAGTTCATCCTACTAAAGAATGAATGGGTCAACCAGGAAATTAAAGAAGAATTAAAAATTTCATGGAAACACATGAAAATGAAAACACAACTGTTCACAATCTTTGGGATGCAGCAAAGACACTCCTAAGAGGAAAGTACATAGCAATACAAGCCTTTCTCAAGAAACAGAAAGGTCTCAAATACACAACCTAACCCTACACCTAAAGGAGCTGGAGAAAGAACAGCAAATACAGCCTAAACCCAGCAGGAGAAGGGAAATAATAAAGATCAGAGCAGAAATCAATGAAATAGAAACCAAAAGAACAGCAGAACAGATCAAGGAAACTAGGAGCTGGTCGTTTGAAAGAATTAATAAGATTGATAAACCCCGGGCCAGACTTATCAAAAGAAAAGAGAAATGACCCAAATAAATAAAATCATGAATGAAAGAGGGGAGATCACAACCAACACCAAAGAAATATAAACAATTATAAGAACATATTATGAACAACTATATGCCAGCAAATTAGATAATCTGGAAGGAATGGATGCATTCCTAGAGATGTATCAACTACCAAAACTGAACCAGGAAGAAATAGAAAACCTGAACAGACCTATAACCACTAAGGACATTGAAGCAGTAATCAAAAATCTCCCAACAAACAAAAGCCCAGGGCCAGATGGCTTCCCAGGGGAATTCTACCAAACATTTAAAGAAGCATTAATACCTATTCTTCTGAAACTGTTCCAAAAAATAGAAATGGAAGGAAAACTTCCAAACTCGTTTTATGAGGCCACCATTACCTTGAACCCAAAACCAGATAAAGACCCCATCAAAAAGGAAGATTACAGACCAATATCTTTGATGAACATGGATGCAAAAATTCTCACCAAAATACTAGCCAATAGGTTCCAACAGTGCATTAAAAGGATTATTCACCACGACCAAGTGGGATTTATCCCTGGGCTGCAAGGTTGGTTCAACATCCGCAAATCGATCAATGTGATACAATACATTAATAAAAGAAAGAACAAGAACCATATGATCCTCTCAATAGTTGCAGAAAAAGCATTTGACAAAGTACAGCATCCTTTCTTGATCAAAACTCTTCAGAGTATAGGGATAGAGGGTACATACCTCAATATCATAAAAACCATCTATGAAAAACCCACAGTGAATATCATTCTCAATGGGGAAAAACTGAGAACTTTCCCCCTAAGGTCAGGAACACGGCAGGGATGTCCACTATCACCACTGCTCTTCAACATAGTATTAGAAATCTTAGCCCCAGCAATCAGACAACAAAAAGAAATAAAAGGCATCCAAACCGGCAAAGAAGTCAAACTCTCACTCTTTGCAGAGGATATGATACTTTATGTGGAAAACCCAAAAGACTCCACCTCAAAACTGCTAGAACTCATACAGGAATTCAATAAACTGGCAGGATATAAACTCAATGCACAGAAATCAGTGACATTCCTGTACACCAACAACAAGACAGAAGAAAGAGAAATTAAGGAGTCGATCCCATTTACAACTGCACCCAAAACCATAAGATACCTAGGAATAAATCTAACCAAAGAGGCAAAGAATCTGTACTCAGAAAACTATAAAATACTCATGAAAGAAATTGAGGAAGACACAAAGAAATGGAAAATCGTTCCATGCTCATGGATTGGAAGAACAAATATTGTGAAGATGTCAATGCTACCTAGAGCAATCTACACATTCAATGCAATCCCTATCAAAATACCATCCACTTTTTTCAAAGAAATGGAACAAATAACCCTAAAATTTGTATGGAACCAGAAAAGACCCCGAATAGCCAAGGAAATGTTGAAAAAGAAAAGCAAAGCTGGTGGCATCACAATTCTGGACTTCAAGCTCTATTACAAAGCTGTCATCATCAAGACAGTATGGTACTGGCACAAAAACAGACACATAGATCAATGGAACAGAATAGAGAGCCCAGAAATGGACCCTCAGCTGTATGGTCAACTAATCTTTGACAAAGCAGGAAAGAATGTCCAATGGAAAAAAGACAGTCTCTTCAGCAAATGGTGTTGGGAAAATTGGACAGCCACATGCAGAAGAATGAAACTGGACCATTTCTTTACACCACACACAAAAATAGACTCAAAATGGATGAAAGACCTAAATGTGAGAGAGGAGTCCATCAAAATCCTAGAGGAGAACACAGGCAGCAACCTCTTCGACCTGCGTCGCAGCAACTTCTTCCTAGAAATGTCACCAAAGGCAAGGGAAGCACGGGCAAAAATGAACTATTGGGACTTCATCAGGAGAAAAAGTTTTTGTACAGCAAAAGAAAGAGTCAACAAAACCAAAAGACAACCGACAGAATGGGAGAAGATATTTGCAAATGACATGTCAGATAAAGGGCTAGTATCCAAAATCTATATAAAGAACTTATCAGCCTCAACACCCAAAGAACAAATAATCCAATCAAGAAATGGGCAGAAGACATGAACAGACATTTTTCCAAAGAAGACATCCAAATGGCCAACAGACACATGAAAAAGTGTTCAACATCGCTCAGCATCAGGGAAATCCAAATCAAAACCTCAATGAGATACCACCTCACACCAGTCAGAATGGCTAAAATAAATAAGTCAGGAAACAACAGATGTTGGCGGGGATGCGGAGAAAGGGGAACCCTCCTATACTGTTGGTGGGAATGCAAGCTGGTGTAGACACTCTGGAAAACGGTATGGAGGTTCCTCAAAAAGTTGAAAATAGAGCTACCGTATGACCCAGCAATTGCACTACTGGGTATTTACCCCAAAGATACAAATGTAGGGATCCAAAGGGGTACGTGCACCCCGATCTTTATAGCAGCAATGTCCACAATAGCCAAACTATGGAAAGAGCCAAGATGTCCATCGACAGATGAATGAGTAAAGAAGATGTGGTATATATATACAATGGAATATTATGCAGCCATCTAAAGGAATGAAATCTTGCCATTTGCATCAACGTGGATGGAACTGGAGGGTATTATGCTGAGCGAAATAAGTCAATCAGAGAAAGACATGTATCCTATGATCTGTCTGATATGAGGAATTCTTAATCTCAGGAAACAAACTGAGGGTTGCTGGAGTGGTGGGGGCTGGGAGGCATGGGGTGGCCGGGTGATAGACATTGGGGAGGGTATGTGCTATGGTGAGCGCTGTGAATTGTGTAAGACTGTTGAATCACAGACCTGTGCCTCTGAAACAAATAATACATTCTATGTTAAAAGAAAGAAGAAGAAGAAGAAGAAGAAGAAGAAGAAGAAGAAGAAGAAGAAGAAGAAGAAGAAGAAGGAGAAGAAGAAGGAGAAGAAGAAGGAGAAGAAGAAGGAGAAGAAGAAGATGATAGCAGGAAGGGAAAAATGAAGGGGGGGAATCGGAGGGGGAGGCGAACCATGAGAGACTATGGACTCTGAGAAACAAACTGAGGGTTCTAGAGGGGAGGGGGTGGGGGATGGGTTAGTCTGGTGATGGGTATTAAAGAGGGCACGTACTGAATGGAGCCCTGGGTGTTATACACAAACAATGAATCATGGAACACTACATCAAAAACTAATGATGTAATGTGTGGCGATTAACAGAACATAAAAAAAAAAAAAGAACGGATGCTGTATTTTGTCAAATGTTTTTTCTGCATCTTTTGTGAGGATCATATGATTCTTATCCTTTCTTTTACTAGTGTGGTGTATCAGGTTGAATTATTTGTGAATCTTGAACCATTCTTGCAGCCCAGGAATAAATCCCACTTGAACATGGTGAATAATTCTTTTAATGTACTGTTGGATACTGTTGCTAGTATCTTGGTGAGAATTTTTACATCCGTGTTCATCAGGGATATTGGCCTGTAATTCTCCTTTTTAGTGGGTCTTTGGTTTTGGAATCAAGGTAAAGCTGGCATGATAGAGTGATATTGGAAGTTTTCCTTCCATTTGTATTTTTTGGAATAGTTTGAGAAAATAGGTATTAACTATTCTTTAAATGTCTGGTAGAATTCCCCTGGGAAGCCATCTGGCCCTGGACATTTTTTTGTTGGGAGATTTTTGATTACAGACTCAATTTCTTTGCTGGTAATGGGTCTGTCCAAATTTTGTCATTCTTCCTGTTTTAGTTTTGGTAGTTTATATGTTTCTAGGAATTTATCCATTTCTTACAGATTACCCAATTTGTTAGCATATAATTTTTCATACTATTCTCTAGTAATTGTTTGTATTTCTGTGGTATTAGTTGTAATCTCTCCTCTTTCATTTGTGATTTTATTTATTTGGGACCTTTCTCTTTTGTTTTTGATAAGTCTAGCTAGGGGTTTATCAATTTTACTAATTCTTTCAATGAATCACCTCCTACTTTCATTGATCTGTCCTAGTGCTTTTTTATTGTTGTTTCTATATCTTTTATTTCTGCTCTAATCTTTATTATTTCCCTTCTTCTGCTGGCTTTAGACTTCATTTGCTGTTCCTGTTCTAGCTCTTTTTGGTGTAAAGTTAGGTGTGTATTTGATACATTTCTTTCTTCTTGAGGTAGGCTTGTATTGCTTATACTTCCCTCTTATGACCTCTTTGTCTGGATCACAATGGTTTTTGACAGGCGTGTTTTCATTTTCATTTGTTTCCACGTATATTTTTTAATTTCTTCTTTAATTTCCTCGTCGCCCATTCATTCTTAGTAGGATGTTTTTTAACCTCCATGTGTTTGTGGTCTTTCCAAATTTTTTCTTGTGGTTGACTTCAAGTTTCATAGCAGTGTGGTCTGAAAATATGCAGGGTATGATCTCAATCTTTTTGTACTTGTTAAGGCCTGATTTGTGAACCAGTATGTGCTCTATTCTGGAGAATGTCCCTTCTGCCCTTGAAAAGAATATGTATCCAGCTGCTTTAGGATGAAATGTTTTGAATATATCTGTTAAGTCCATCTGGTCCAGTATGTCATTCAAAGCCATTGGTTTCGTGTTGATCTTCTGCTTAGATGATCTATCCATTGCTGTAAGTGGGGTGTTAATATCCCCTACTATTATTGTATAGTTAACAATGAGTTTCTTTATGTTTGCTATTAATTGTTTTATGTATTTTGGTGCTCCCAAGTTGGGGGCATAAATATTTACAATTATTAGATCTTCCTGTTGGATGGACTTCTTTATTATGATATAGTGCCCTTCATCTCTTGTTACAGTCTTTATTTTGAAATCCAGTTTGTCTGATCAAAGTATGGGCATTCTGGCTTTCTTCTGATGTCCATTAGCATGATAGATGGTTCTCCATCCCTTCACTTTCAATCTGCAAGTGTCTTTAGGTCTAAAATGAGTCTCTTGTAGGCAACATATAGATGGGTCTTATTATTTATTTTTTTTATCCATTCGGATATCCTATGATTTTTGATTGGAGCATTTTGTCCATTTACATTCAGAGTGATTATTGATAGATATGAATTTAATGCCATTGTTTTACAGGTAAAGTTGGTGTTTCTGGATATTTTTTTTCTGTTCCTTTCTAGTGTTTATTGCTTTTGGTCTTTCTTTCCCACTCAAAGAGTCCCCTTTAATATTTCCCGTGGGGCTGGTTTAGTGGTCACGAACTCCTTATTTTTTGTTTGTCTGGGAAACTCTTTAGCTCTCCTTCTATTCTGAATGACAGCCTTGATGGATAAAATATTCTTGGCTGCTTATTTTCTCATTCAGCATGTTGAATATATCATGCCACTGTCTCCTGGCTTGCCAAATTTCTGTGGAGAGATCTGTTTTGCTAACCTTATTTGGCCTCCCTTGTGTGTTAGGGATTTATGTCCCTTGCTGCTTTCAACATTCTTTACTTATCTCTGTATTTTGCAAATTTTACTACAATATGTCTTGGTGTTGGCCTGCTTTTGTTGATTTTAATGGGAGTTCTCTGTGGATCCTGACTTTGGATGCCTATTTCCTTCCCCAGATTAGGGAAGTTTTCAGCTATAATTTCCTCAAATGAACCTTGTGCCCCCTTTTCTCTCTCTTCTTCTTCTGGGATTCCTATGATATGAATATTATTTTGCTTTTTGGAGTCGCTGAGTTCCCTAAATCTACATTCACGATTCAGTACTTTTCTTTCCTTCTTCTTTTCAGCTTCATCATTTTCCATAATTTTGTCTTCTATATCACATCTTCATTCTTTTATTTCTTCCATCCTTGTGATCATTACATCCAGTCAGCTTTGCATCTCAGTTATAGCATTTTTTTAAAATTTCAGCCTGACTAGTCTTTATGTCTTTTAGCTCTGTTTTAAGGGATTACCTGGTGTCTTCCATGCATTTCTCTAGCCCAGCTAGTGTCCTCATGATCATTGTTTTAAATTCTGGTTCAGACATATTACTTCTATCTATTTATTAGATCCTTGGCTCTGACCTCTTCTCGCTCTTTCTTTTAGCATGAATTCCTCTGTCGTGGCATTTTGTCTAGGTCTCTGTGTTCTCTGTGTTAGGAAAGCCTGTTATGTTTCCTGATCATGAGAATAATGGCTATATTAAGATGAGGTCATATACTGTCCAGGGTCTGACATTTCGGGAAGTGTTTCTGGTTTAGACGGTGTGTCTAGAGACTGTGTGTCTGTAGACTGTGTGTCTGCTTTTGGCTGCTCTTTCCCTGAAATCAGTCCTCTGCAGAGTTTCTCCTTGCCTGCAGTGGGGAGTGTTTGGACCTTGTCCACTGTGTGGTGAGTTTTAAGTAGGTGTGCTTTGGTCTGCTTATTAAAAGAGGCTCGATCTATTTCTCCTGGGGATGAAGCTTTTCAGCACTCTATGGTCAGTAGGCTTGGTGGGTGTGGAGGGTTTGTGCTGATCCTCTGGGGGAGGGTCTCACTTCTGCTCTGTCTTGCAGGCACACTTACCCTTGTAAAAGTGCACCTGGAGAGCAAAAGGGGGCAGGGATTGTAAGGGGCTCAAGGCTCCACTGTGGATGTTGTGCTGCTCACTGATGCCTGTCCACGCTGATGGGCATGTTAAAAATGCCGTCAGCTGGTGGTCTCATCCCCACAGATGGGAGATCATGCTGCTACTGTTCAGGAAGCCCTCACAGAAGAGCTAACAATCTCCCTTCCTTTGTCCCAGGCTTCCCCTCATATCCCTGCCTCCACACCTGTGTTCAAGCAGTCTGCCCACCCGGCAGCACAATGCTCTTGTGTTTTATCTCAAGCATGCCAGCTGGTTTTAAAACTCCAAACTTTAGGGACCCAGTATGGTATGGACCCATTGTGATACTCTGGGGGAGGGTCTCACTGCACTTTAGCTGGTGCTGGTTTGTCCCAGAAGAGCAGTCGTATGAATATGCAGGGGCTTGGAATTTATGGTAAAGTGCAACAAAAGACCAATGCCCAGGTTAGGTGCCCTCAGCAGCTGCCTCTGCTCCTATGCTAATGAATGTGTCAGCTCAATGGTGCCTGCTGGCTCTTTTGTCCTCAGAGAGGCAGTGCCACCTCTCCCAAATGCACTCCAAGAAAGGGAACAGTCTCTCCCAGTGCAGCCCAGGGAATCCTCAGACCACAATGCCCACTCCTGGGCCTCTGCCCTCCTTCTCCACAGGAGCACCTCTATACCTACCAGCCTCCACCCTGGTGATGGCATGGGCTTCTAAAACTTCAGACTTTGAGCACCACTGCCTGTAAATCTCGTGATTATTAGTTTCTCTCATTTTCCCCATCAATGGCTTTGGGGAAGTGTTTTTCTTGTGCAATGTCCTGTGCCCTGCTCTTTCGCTCTCTCTCTCTCTCTCTCTTCTCGCCTCTGCAGCACCAGTGATTCTTTTCTCCCCTGAATCACATTTCTGCACCTCCTACCTTCATCGATGTGCCCTCTTTTCTCCCTCTAGTTGTGCAGTTTGTTTTCTCAGCCCTCAGATCGATTTCCTGGGTTTTCAGAATGATTTGATATTTATCTAGCTGTGTTCTTGGGAGGAGGCAAGTATAAGGTCTTCTTATGACTTTACCATCTTAATTCTTCCTCTGTCCTCCACTCTTTAGGAAAAAAACTGAACAAAAGAAGTGAAGGAGTTGTACTCTTAAAACTTCAAAACACTGATGAAATAAATTCAAGACAATGCAAAGAAATGCAAAGACCTCTATGCTCATGTGTTGGAGGAACAAATACTGTTAAAATGTCTATACTACCCAAGGCAAAGTACAGATTTAATGGAACCCTTATCAAAGTTTCAAGAAAATTTTTCACAGGACTACAACAATCTTAAAATTTGGTTGGAACCACAAAAGACCTCGAATAGCCAAAACAATCCTGAAAAGGGGAAAAAAAAAACTGGAGGTATTACAATTCCAAATTTTAAGTTATATTACAAAGTGGTAGTAATTAAAACAGTATGGGGGGAGCCTGGGTGGTCCAGTCAGTTAAGCTTCTGACTTCAGCTCAGATCGTGGTCCTGGGGTTCTGGGATTGAGCCCTGTGTTGGGCTCCATGATCAGCGGGGAGTCTGCTTCTCCCTCTCCCTCTGCCCCTCCCCCCACTTGTGCTCTCTCTCTCTCTCTCTCTCTCTCTCACTATCTCTTGCTCAAATGAATAAATAAAATCTTTAAAAAAAACCATATGATTATAGCATAAACACACACACACACACACACACACACACACATCAAATGAATGGCACAGAAAACCCAGAAATTAACCCACAAGTACATGCTCAATCAATTCTTGATGTAGCAGGAAAGAATATCCAATGGGAAAAAGACAGTGTCTTGAAAAACTGGTGTTGGAAAAACTGGATAGCAACATGCAAAGAATGAAACTGGACCACTTTCTTTCACCATACACAAAAATAAATTCAAAATGTATTAAAGATCTAAATGTGAGACTTGAATTCATAAATATTGTAGGAGAGAACACAGGCAGTAATCTCTCTGACATTTGCTGTAGCAAAATTTTTCTAGGTACGCTTACTGAGGCAAGGGAAATAAAAGCGAAAATAAGCCATTGGGACTACATCAAAATGAAAGGTTTCTGCACAGCAAACAATCAACAAAACTAAAAAACCATCTACTGAATGGGAGAAGATATTTGCAAATGACATATCCAATAAAGGGTTAGTATCTAAAAATATATGGAACTTATATAACTCAACCCCTAAAAATTACAGAATCCAATTACGAAATGGGCAGAAGACATGAACAGACATTTATCCAAAGAAGATAACCCGATGGCCAACAAACACATGAAAAGATGCTCAAAGTCACTCATCATCAGGGAAATTCAAAGCAAAGCTACAGTGAGATATCACCTCACACCTGCCAGAATGGTTATATATCTATATCTATATCTATATCTATATCTATCTATATATATATATCTCACATGGAATATTACTCAGGAATGGAATATTACTAAGCCATCAAAAATAATGAAATCTTGCCATTTGTAACAACATGGCTGAAGCTGGAGAGTATAATTCTACATGAAATAAGTCAGTCAAAGAAAGACAAATATCATATGATTTCACCCATATGTGGAATTTAAGAAACAAAACAAATGAGCAGAGAGAGAGAGAGAGAGAGAGAAGAAGAAACAGAATCTTAATTATAGAGAACTAACTGATGATTACCACAGAGGAGGTTGGTGGGGGAGGGATGGGGGATAAAGCAGATGAGGATTAAAGTGTACATTTATGATGAAAATTGTTTTTAAAAAAGAACAAAGAAAAATAGACAATCAGATTTAGAAAACTATAGGTCTATAATATTGGGATGGTGTGTTAACAACTTTAATATAGTATAAAGATTAAAGGAAAAGAGCATTAAAAACAAATAAATATAATTTGTAAAGTAATTACAGCATAAATGTGTTGAATTGTGATGTCAAAAGTACAGTAGTCCACTCTCATTTTTTATTTATTTTTCTGTGATTTCTGTTACCTGTGTTGAATTGTGGTCTGAAAGCACATCTTCCTCCTTCTGCCATAACAGAATATTAATAGTTTAATGCTGTGTCACAATGCCTACATCATTCATCTCACTTCACCTCATCACACAGGCATTTTATCATCTCACAACATCACAGAAAAAGAAGGGGGCATGCAGTATAATAAGATGCTTTCAGAGTGAGAGCAACCACATTCACATGACTTTTTATTATAGTACATTGCTACAATCGCTTTATTTTATTATTGTTGTTGTTAACGCCTTATTGTGTCTAATTTATAAAATTTATTATGGTTAATTATAGGTAAAATATATGGGAAAAACATAGTAAATATAGGGTTTGGTACTATCTACAGGTTTATGCAAGTGCTAGGAATGTTGGAACATGTACCCTGTGGATAGGGAACTATTGTAAAAAAGGGGAGTAGTAAATGGGTGGGGCTTTTATAGACAAATTAAGTATCTATCAGCATAAAATGGATTGTTTTATCTATGGGATGTTTTATGTAAACCTATGATAACCACAAAGAAGTATCTAGAGTAGATTCACAAAACACAAAAAGAGGGGGCCTGAACACACCACCATGGAAAAACACCAATTTAGAAAGGTAGGCAGAAACAGAGGGAAAGGAAGCAATGGTGATATAAAACAAACAGAATGCAAATGGAAAAATGGCAGTAGTATTTATATATAATTAATCACTCTACATGTAAATGCACTAAATTCACCAATCAAAAGGTGTAGAGTGATTGAATGGATTTTTTTTTAAAAGACCCAACAATATGCTGCTTACAGGAGACTAATTTAGGTCTAAAGACACAAATAGGCTCAAAATGAAGAGTTGAAAGGACATTCCATACAAATGGGGAAGACACATTTCTTTCAGACAAAGTATATTTAAAACCAAAAATTGTAACAAGATACAAAGAATGTCACTATATAATGATGAAGGAGTCAATGCTTCAGGAAAATATAACAATTGTAAATATATATGCACCCAACATGGGAGCACCTAAACATATTAAGTAAATACTAATAGATATAAAGGCAGAACTAGACATTACAATAACACTAGGGGACTTCAATACTCCACAGTCAGCAATGCATAGATCATCCAAACAGAAAAACAATAATTTTGATAATAAACCATACTTTAGATAAATAGACTAAACAGAAATATGTAGAAAATTCTACTTAATAGCAGCAGAATATACAATCTTCTCAAGTGCACATGGAACATTATCCAGGATGGAACATAAGAAACAAAATTTATCTTAGCAAATGTAAGATTGAAATCCTACCAAATATCTTTCTTGGTCACATTGGTATGACACTAAAAAATCAATAAGAGAAAAGGTGAAAAATCTACAAACAAGTGGAAACTACACAACATACTTCTGGATAATCAATGGGTCAAAGAGAAAAAAATCAGAGATTAAAAAGGGAAATATATCAAAATTTATCAGATGTAGCAAAAACAGATCTGAAATAAAAGTTTATGGTGATAATATATTAAGAAAATATCAAGGTCTCAAATAAACCACATAATTTTACACCTCAAGGAACTATAAAAAGAAGAACAAGTTAATCTCAAGAAGGAAGGGAGGAAGGAATAAAGATCAGAGCAGAAATAAATGCAATATAGACCAGAAAAGAAATAGAAACTCAACAAAACTAAGAGCTGGGGTTTTTTGAAATGACAAAATTGACAAACCTTTAGATAGACTAAGGGGAAAAAAGGAGGAAAGACTCAAATAAGATTAGAAATGAAAGAGGAGGTACCACAAATGACATTACAGAAATACTTAGGATAATAAGAGACTTCTAAGGACAATTATATGCCTAAAATTAGATAATATAGAAGAAATGGATAAATTTCTAGAAACACACTACCTACCAAGAATGAATCAGGAAGAAATTGAAAATATGAACAGGCCAATAATGAGTAAAGAGATTGAATCAGAAATCAAAAATCTCCCAACACAGAAAACCCTAGGACCAGATGGTTTCGCTGGTTAATTCCACCAAACATGTTAAGAATTCATGCCAGTCCTTCTCAAACTCTTCCAAAAAATTGAAGAGCAAGGAATACTTGAAAACTCATTTTACAAGGCCAGCATTACCTTAATACCAAAGCCAAATAAGAACACTACAAGAAGAAAACTATACAGCCATATCTCTAATGAATATAAATGCAAACATTCTCAACAATATATTATCAAAACAAAATAAAAAACACGTTAAAATGATTATACAACACGACTGAGTGAGATTTTTGCCTGGGATGCAAGGATGGTTCAACGAACATGAATCAATAAATTTAATACATCACATTAATAGAATGAAAGATAAAAATCACATGATCGAGCACTGGGTGTTACGCACAACTGATGAATCTTTGAACACTACATCAAAAACTGATGATGTATTATATGTGGGCTAATTGAATATAATAAAAAAAATCAGATGATCATCTCAATAGAAAAAGTATTTGACAAAATACAGCATGTTTTCATGATAAAAACCCTTAATAGATTGGGTATAGAAGGAACATGCCTCAACATAATAAAGGTCATATGTGACAAAACCACACTTAACACTACACTCAATGGAGAGAAATTGAAATCCTTTCTTCTGAGGACAGGCAAAAGGCAAAAATGCCCACTCTCACCACTCTTATTCAATATATTACTGGAAATCTTTTTTCTAGTTCCTTGAGGTGTTAAGTTGTTTATTTCAGATCTCACTCTTTTTTATTTAATGTAGATACTTATTACTGTAAAATTCCCCCTTAATACTGACTTTGCTGCAACCCATCAGTTTTGGTAAGTTGTGTTTTCATTTTCATTTGTCTCAAAATATTTTTTTTATAATTTCCTTTTGAGTTCTTATTTGATGCAGCAGTTGTTCAATAGTGTGTTATTTAGGTTCCACATATTTGTGAATTTTCCAGTTTTCTTGCTGTTAATTTCTTGTTTCATTCCATTGTGGACAGAAAAGATACTTGATATGATGTAGATCTTTAAATCTTTCTACATTTATTAAGACTTATTCTGTAGTGTAACATGTGACCTATCTTGGTAAGTAAACGTCTCATATGCATTTAAGAAGAATGTATATTCTGCTGTTGGATGAAAAGTTCTGTGTATGCCTGTTAGGTCCATTTGTTGTTCAAGTGTTCTCCTCATTGATTTTCTGTCTAGATGTCCTATCCATTTTGGATATTGTGGTATTGAAAATTCCTACTATTACAGTATTGCTGGCAATTTCTTCTTTCATACCTGTCAATATTTGTTTTATATATATATACTTTGTTTTGGGTCCATATATATTTACAATTGTTATATCTTTCTGTTGAACTTACTTTTTATTTTTATGTATCTGCCTTAATGGTTCCTAGAGACAGTTTTAATCTTAAAGTTTACTTCATTTGATATTAGTATAGTCACTCTTGCTTTCTTTTTTTTTTTTTAAGATTTTATTTATTTGTTTGAGAGCGATGGGAGAGCACAGAGGGAGAGTGAGGGGAAGGAGCAGACTACCCGCTGAGCAGAGAGCCCAACATGGGACTCAATCCCAGGACCCTGAGATCATGACCCAAGCCCAAGGCAGACCTTAACTGACTGAGCCACCCAGGCACCCCTTGCTTTCTTTTTATTACAAATTTTATGGAACATATTCTATCATTTCTTCATGTTCAGCCTATGTGTGTCCTTGAATCTAAAGTGAGTTTCTTGTAGACAACATACAGTAGGATCTTGGATTTTTTATTCACTCAGCTACTCTGTGACATTTTATTGGGGAATTTAGTCCATTTACATTTAAAATGAGTTTTTCTAGGTTTTGATGTAAATTTATTACGGATGGAAGTTTTTTAAAAAGTCATGGTTAGATGACATCTGAAGAACCATTCTTTCCACATACCTATCAATACCTATGTATCAATGGTGGATTTTATCATGCCCCATTGACCTAAAAGCAGAGGAAAATTACATATCAAAATTCATGCAGTGAAATCTACAAATTCATGACTTATATTTACACACTTGTTCATTATGGTTATATTTTCTAGCTTGAAAAATATCATTTATTAAGCACTTACAATATGCTAATTATCATGCTAATTTGTACCTGTTTTATCTCATGTAATTCTCACAACTCTTCTAAGACATGAATTCCATTATTATACCAACTTTACTAATAAGGAAACTGGCACAAATTAAATAACTTGACTTAAATCATAGAGATGAGATATGTAGTTGAGCTTTATGGAATTACTACAGTATGCATCTGATTGCACAATATTAACATAAAGAAGCTTAAAAGACATATATATATATTTGCTGTAAAATACAGTTTTAGAGTATAGTAGAGGGGAATTCCTAGTGAGTAATTAGAAATTATCTTACTTTGAAATATTATAAGGACAGTAAAAATGTACAATTTACCTAAAAATTGCTCATTACCATTACACATATGGTTCTAGCAGAAAATGTCCAAAAACTATTTGGTGAGATTTGGGTGGTGAGCGTGAAGCAGCAGCAGCTATTTCTATCTGCAGGCTATTTTTTAAAAAGATTTTATTTATTTATTTATTTATTTATTTATTTATTTATTTGACAGCGCGAGCACAAGCAGGGGGAGCGGCAGGCAGAGGGAGAGGGAGAAGCAGACTCCCGGCTGAGCAGGGAGTCTGACATGGGGCTCCATCCCAGGACCCTGAGGTCATGACCTGAGCTGAAAGCTGATGCTTAACCGACTAAGCCACCCAGGCGCTCCCATCTGCAGGCTATTTTGATTAAAAGTGGTGAAAGACAGTGGATTCCAGCCCGTGTTTGTTCTCCCCAACTTGCTCTCTAGTTTTTGCACCTACTGACCCTGCTAACAATGACCCCAGTTTTACCACTGAATGAAGATTCAACAGCCTTTCTCCACCTTTTTGCACAATTATTTTTTTTGGCATCATAATTTACTTTATTTTGTTTCATTCTTAGACCAATTTTGTAGGGGAGTATTTCTTTTTTTTCAACTACCATCTTCTTTAAAGAAGTTAGAAGTGTTTTCATTTTTTAAAAGTCTTTATTTAAATTCAATTTAGTTAGCATATAGTGTATTATTAGTTTCAGGAGTAAAATTTAGTGATTCATCAGTTGAATATAACACCCAGTGCTCATTACATCAAGTGCCCTCCTTAATACCCATCACCTAATTACCCCATCACCCGACCCACCTTTCCTCCAGCAACCCTCAGTTTGTTCACTATATTTAGGAGTCTCTTATGGTTTGCCTCCCTCTTTGTTTTTATCTTATTTTCTTTTTACTTCCATTCCCCTGTGCTCACCTGTTTTATTTCTTAAATTCCACATGAGTGAAATCACATGGTATTTGTCTTTCTCTGACCGACTCATTTCACTTAGCATAATACCCTATAAATCCATCCATGTTGTTGCAAATGGCAAGATTTCATTCCTTTGATGGCTGGGTATATTCCACTGTATTTGCATACCACATCTTCTTTATCCATATAGTTTTTGTAATATTCTCTTATGAGTCTTTGCATTTCTGTAGTGTTGGTTGTTTTCATCCTCTCTTATTTGTGATTTTATGTACTTGAGCCCTTTCTCTTTTTTTCTTGGTAACTCTGGCTAGAAGTTTATCAATTTTATTGATTTGTTTTTAAAGAACCAGCTCCTTGTTGCATTGATCTGTCTACTGTTTGTTCCCATATCATTTATTTCTGCTCTAATCTTTTTTTATTTCCTCCCTTCTGCTGGTTTTAGGTTTTGTTTGTTGTTCTTCTAGGTCCTTTAGGTGTAAGGTTAGATTGTTTATTGAGATTTTTCTTGTTTCTTGCGGTAGGCCTACATTGCTATAAGCTTCCCTCTTGGTACTGCTTTGGTGCATCCAGAGGTTTTGGTCCCTTGTGTATTCACTTTCATTTGCTTCCATGTACTTTTTTTTTTTGTCTTCGATTTTCTGGTTGACCCACTCATTGTTAAGTAGCATGTTATTTAACCTCCATGTATTTGTGGTCCTTCCAAATTTTTCCTTGTCATTGATTTCTAGTTTTAGAGCATTGTGGTCAGAAAATGTGCATGGTATGATTTCAATCTTCTTGAATTTTTTGAGGTTTGTTTTGTTGGCTAATATGTGATCTATTCTGGAGAATATTCTATATGCACTTGAAAAGAATGTGTATTCTACTGTTTTAAGATGGAATGTTCTGAATATATCTGTTAAATCCATCTGTTCCAGTGCATCTTCCAAATCCATTGTTTCTTTGATTTTCTGCTTAGATTATCTGTCCATTGATATAAGTGGGGTGTTAAAGTTCCCTAGTTTTATTGTATTATTATCCATTAGTTTCTTTATGTTCATTATTAACTGTTTAATGTATTTGAGTGCTCCTATTTTGGGTGCACAAATGTTACAATTGTTACATATTCTTGCTGGATTGTCCCCTAATATTATATATTGTCCTTCATTATCTCAGGGTCCTGGGATTGACCCCCATGTCTGGCTCCCTGCTCAGCGGGGAGTCAGCTTTTCATTCCCCCTCTGCCCCTCCCCCTGCTCATGCTCTCTGTCTCTCATAAATAAATAAATAAATAATAAATAAAATCTTTAAAAAGAGAATAGTTTAAACTTCTAAAAAATGTACAAGTAGACTTAAATACACCAATCACAGGTTTAAAAAGTTCCACAGACTTAAAATTTATCAAACAGTCAAAACTGAAAAATTAGTTATCCATATATTAAAGTAGTATTTTTTTATTTCCTATAAAGGATTATATTTCGTTTGAAGGTTTCTGCCATTGAGACTGAACAATTAAGATTATTATCCTAAAGTGAGAATGGTTTAGTAAAACAATATGCTTGAAAGCCTACTTCGGCAGGTTAAATTATAGAATTTTTCTAAATACATAGAGAAAACATCCCTGTCTGCCATTAAATCTTAGT
Source organism: Halichoerus grypus (assembly GCF_964656455.1). Lineage (NCBI taxonomy): Eukaryota > Metazoa > Chordata > Mammalia > Carnivora > Phocidae > Halichoerus > Halichoerus grypus. The sequence goes on from NC_135727.1 coordinate 85,316,418, forward strand.
TTTGATATTGAGAATAAAGATAAAATGCTATTAAAGGGGAAAAGGTCTCCATTGTGGACCATGTAATCATTGGAAGGAGACAGAAAAGAGAGAAAGAATAGAGGGAGAGATTGAGAGAGAGACAGATAGACAGAAAGAGATGAAGGCAGAGACAGAGTGAGAGATTGAGAAAGAAAAGATAAAATCTGCTGGGCCTGAATCTCCCTCTAATGGGCAGTATTTTAATAGTTTTGGAGAATTCCGAGCAAAGAGAGTTTTTTGGTCAATTGCAATTTCATACTCTACACCAGGGGGAACAAAACCAAACAATTTGGTACAATAAAACTCAGCTACGTCAGTAATTATATTAGAATGTAAGTGAAAAAAAAACGCACACACTTAAATTGAAAGACAAAGGTCAGACTGGATTTTAAAAAATCTAATTCAAAACACACCTTGGTGAAAATAAAAAGTTAGAAAACTATTTACCATGCAAAGAATAGGCAAATGAATGTTAATCTGTCTACACTGATAGTCTATAAAGACTATAAAGTCTATAGACTATAACAAAAATAATTAACACACATAAGAAAGATCTTCATAATGATCTCAGCCTCACTTTTCCAGCAAGATAGCATTATAACCTTGCTGATACCTAATAATGTAATAATATCAAGCAAAATTGAGAACATTATAAAGATACATAGATAAAGTAATGGTTACATTGTAAGGGTTTTTTTTTTTTTCAGCATTAGGAGCTAGAAGATTGGAAAACAGCACTATCAAATTGACCTAAAGAACACACATAGAAACTTTACAGAAAATATAGAACTTGAGCAGAGGCTCCTGGGAAGATGGCGGAGTAGGACGTTCCTGGGCTGACCTCTTGCTGCGTGGCCGCCTAGAGAGCACCCACGTTGGCATAAATAACCCAGAAAGCAGCCCCAAAACTGGCAGAACAGACTCTTTGCAGCCCGGCATAGACAAGAGGCCACAGAGAAGCAGATCCACCCCTTCCGATCGCTCTTGGCAAGATCCCATCAAAGCGGTGCCACAAGCCTGGCAGTGTGCGCGCGGCCCAGACAAGGGTCAGCACCACTCCAAAGTGAGTCCTGCCCCAGGGAGAGGGGAAGATACGCACACACCAGTCTGACTGGGACCCCAGCAGTGGGCAGGGGGCAGGCAGTGGGTCTGACTGCAGGCCCCACCCACCAACAAAAGTTTCTCTGGGGAGGACACAGGGACAGTGCCTGCAGTTTGGTGCTACTGCATCTCTGGCAAATGCCTAGTCTGACTCAGCTCAAGCCCAAGGCAGCCCTGGAGTAGCCTACTAACACCACAGGCACCAGACTGCCCACAACAGGCAGAGAGTCATCACAGACAACAGGACTGAAGACACATCCTAGCCACAACAGTAGGATACCCCTGGAGCAACACACATAGGAGACACCCCCTGAAGCACCAGGTTCTGGGGAACAGACATTGCACTGCAGGACCTCTTCTTCATAAAGCCACTACTTTCAAGTGCAGGAGACGTAGCTGACTTTCCTAACACATAAAAAACAGACAATGCAAGAGACAGAATGAGGAGACAGAGGAATATGTCCCAAATCAAAGAACAGGACAAAATCAGAGCAGGAGACCTAAGCAAAGCGGAGGTAAGTAATATGTCTGATAGCGAATTTAAAGTAATGCTCATAAAGATACTTGCTAGAATTGAGGAAGGACTGCAGGACCTCCATGAGACCCTCCACGAAGAGATAGAAAGACATAAAAAAGAACCAATTAGAGCTATTGGACTCACTAAATGGAAATAAAAATAAACCATCTGGAATAAATAGCAAGCAAGAGGAAGTAGAAGAAAGGATCAGCCACCTGGAGGACAGAGTCATGGAAAGCAATCAAGCCAAGCAGATGAGAGGGGGGAAAATACGCAAAATGAAAATAGACCCAGGGAACTCAGCAACACTGTCAGGCATAACAGTTGCATGATAGGGATCCCAGAAGGAGAAGAGTGAGAAAAGGGGGCAGAAGATTTGTCTGAAGAAATAATAGCTGAAAACTTCCTGAATCTGGGGAAGGAAAGAGAAATCCAGATCCAGGAGGCACAGAGAGCCCCCAACACAACCAGCCCAAAGAGGTCTGCACCAAGACACAAAGTAAATAAGATGGCCAAAAGTAGTGATAGAGAATTTTAAAAGCAGCAAGAGAAAGGAAAGCAGGTACATACAAGGGAAACCCCATATGGCTATCAGTGGGTTTTTCAGCAGAAACTCTGAAGCCCAGAAGAAAGTGGCATGATAAATTCCAACTGCTAAAAGGAAAAAATCTACAGCCAAGAATACTCTATCCAGCAAGGCTTTCATTTAGAATAGAGGGAGAGATCAAGTTTCCCAGAAAAACAAAAATTAAAAGCAAAACCAGCCATGTCCCTGTCAAACACAATGCCATCGGCCTGTGGGTCCCAAATTCACAGTCCAGCCGCCCTCCTGCCCGAGTCAGCATGCACGGCCTGCCACCTGCTAAATGCCAAGTCAACATGCCTTCACCTCAGATTGCCAAGGGCTCAAATTGACACTCTTCCCCTCAAATTCCAGCCCCTGTGCTCAAGTTTGTGCACAAAAGTGGGCATAATTATAACAGCAGAATGAAGCAACCCAAATATCTATTTCTGTGGAATATAGAATGGATAAAAGGAGTGTGCTAGGCTGAGAACATCTCCAACAAGCACATCAAAGAACAATACATACAGCATGATTCTGATTAGTAAAAAACAAACAAACCTGGGAAGAATAAAGCAAGATGAAACCAGAGAGGGAGACAAACCATAAGAGACTTCTTAAGCATAGGAAAGAAACTGAGGCTTGCTGGAGGGGAGGTGGGGGGGATGGGGTAACTGGGTGGTGGGCATGAAGGAGGGCATGTGATGGAATGAGCACTGGGTATTGTATGCAACTGATGAATCACTGAACTCTACCTCTGAAACTAATAATACACTATATTGTTAATTAATTGAACTTAAAATTAAAAAAAGGAAACCCCCCCAAAAAAGAAAATATAGAACATGCATTCTTTCAAGGCACACAGTGTACATGTACCACATTCAACAAATTTCAAACGTGGGGAATTATAGAAAATGTTACCCTACCCCAATGTCGTTATGCCAAATGTATGAATTAGTTTTCAGTGATAATTAGAAAATACTCACATGTTGGAAATTACAAAGGAAATATACATGCAAAAACGAAACCAGACCACTTTGTATACACAAAAATAAATTCAAAATGGATGAAAGACCTAAATGTGAGACAGGAAACCATCTAAATCCTAGAGGAGAACTCAGGCTGTGACATCTTTAAACTTGGCCGCAGAAACTTCTTACTAGTCACATCACCAGAGGCAAGGGAAACAAAAACAAAAATGAACTATTGGGACTTCATCAAAATCAAAACCTTCTACACAGCAAAGGAAACAACAAAACTAAAAGGCAACCAAGGGAATGGGAGAAGATATTTGCAAATGTCTTATCAGATAAAGAGCTAGTATCCAGATTCTATAAGAACTCATCAAAGTCAACACCTAAAAAAAACAAAAGAAAAATCCAGCTAAGAAATAGGCAGAAGACATGAACAGATGTTTCTCCAAAGAAGACATACAAATGGCCAACAGACACATGAAAAAATGCTCAACATCACTCATGATCAGGGAAATACAAGTCAAAACAACAATGAGGGGGCGCCTGGGTGGCTCAGTCAGTTCAGTGTCTGCCTTTGGCTCAGGTCATAACCTCAGGGTCCTAGGATGGAGCCCCACATTGAGCTCTTTGCTCAGTGGGGAGTCTGCTTCTCCCTCTCACTCTCCCTCTGTGTTCTCTCTCTCTCTCAAATAAATAAATAAAATCTTAAAAAAAACAACAATGAGATAACACCTCACACCTATCAAAATGGCTAAAATTAACAACTCAGGAAACAACAGATTTTGGTGAGGATGCAGAGAAAGGAGAAAGGAGAACTTTTATACTGTTGGTGGTAATGCAAACTGGTACAAACACTCTGGAAAACAGTATGGAGTTTCCTCAAAAAGCTAAAAATAGAACGACCCTGTGGCCTAGCAATTGCACTACTAGGTATTCATCCAAAGGATACAAAAGTGCTGATTTGAATGGGCACATGCACTCCAATGTTTATAGCAGCACTATCAAAAATAACCAAATTAAGTCAAACAGAGAAAGACATGTATCATATGACCTCACTGATATGAGGAATTCTTAATCTCAGGAAACAAACTGAGGGTTGCTGGAGTGGGGGGTGGGGTGGGAGGGATGGGGTGACTGGGTGATGGACACTGGGGAGGGTATGTGTTCTGGTAAGCGCTGTGAATTGTGCAAGACTGTTGAATCTCAGATCTGTACCTCTGAAACAAATAATGCAATATATGTTAAGAAAGAAAAAAAGAAGAAGAAGAATGTAGCAGGAGGGGAAGAATGAAGGGGGGGAAATCGGAGGGGGAGAAGAACCATGAGAGACAATGGACTCTGAAAAACAAACTGAGGGTTCTAGAGGGGAGGGGGTTGGGAGGATGGGTTGGCCTGGTGATGGGTATTGAGGAGGGCACGTTCTGCATGGAGCGCTGGGTGTTATGCACAAACAATGAATCATGGAACACTATATCTAAAACTAATGATGTAATGTATGGGGATTAACATAACAATAAAAAAATTAAAAAAAAATAACCAAATTAAGAAAATAGCCCAAATGCCCATCGACTGATGAATGGATAAAGAAGATGTGGGGTGTGTGTGTGTGTGTGTGTAATGGAATATTACTCAGCCACCAAAAAGAATGAACTCTTGTCATTTGCAACAATGTGGGTAGAACTAGAGTGTAGTATGCTAAGCAAAATAAGTCAGTCAGAGAAAGACAAATATCATATGATTTCACTCATATGTGGAATTTAAGAAACAAGACAGATGAACAAAGGGAAAGGGAAGGAAAAATAAAATAAGATAAAAACAGAGAGGGAGGCAAACCTTAAGAGATTCTATAGTTAACAGAACAAACTGAGGGTTGCTGGAGGGGAGGTGGGTAGGGGAATGGGCTAAATGGGTAATGGGTATTAAATAGGTCACTTGTTGGGATGAGCACTGGGTATTACATGTAAGTGATAAATAACTAAATTCTACTCGTGAACCAATACTACACTATATGTTAGTTAACTTGAATTTAAATTTAAAAAAGTTTTTCACAAAAACAAATAAAAAAATGCATCCCCTGACAAAAGAATCAATTCCAATAGGCTTATAGACTTAAGCGTGAAAACAGAAGTATATTCTCCAGTGGTACCTTCTAAAGTTAATTCAAAAGATAATATAATAGACTAATTTCACATACTCCATGTAGGAAAAGATATCTAAACAAGATGCAAACAAGTATTAATTAGAAAATGTTGATAAATTATACTATATTAAATATAAAATTTTATGTTCATCAGAAGGCACTATACAGAGAGTGAAAAGTAAAGTCACAGAATGCGAGAAGCATATGTATCATATATATCAAAGAAAAGACTAGTATCATTAATAGTGAATGACAAAATGAATAATCAAAACAAAATCAACCAACCAAATGAACAGACCAATCCATTTGAAAATTGTCAAAGCAACAGTTGAAGCACCTCCCAAATATGATAGTCAAATGGCTAATAAAAACATAACAATGATGTTCAATTTCCCAGATATGCTTGGTTGATTCGATGTTCAAAAATCAAACATGTAATCCATCACATTAACAGGATAAAAGGTATCAATCATATAATTATATCAATAGATACACAAAAAGCATTTGGCAATATCCAACACCAATTCATGATTAAAAAACAAACAAACAAAACTTCCCAGCAAACTAGGGCCAGGGGAAAAATTCCTCAACTTGATAAAGTACATCCATAGAAAAATCTACAGATGGCATCATAGTGAATAGTGAAAAACAAGATGCTTTCCCACTAAGATCAGGATTTCCTCTCTCACCACTCCATTTCAATATTGTAGTAAAAGTTCTACCAATGTGATAAAACAAGAAAAAGAAAAAAAATACAGGTGGAAAAGGAACAAATAAAACTGTCTTTGAAGGCATGACATGATTATCTATGTAGAATTTCCAAAAGAATTAACAAAAACACTCCCAGTGCTAATAAGCAATTATAGCAAGGTTGCAGGATACAAGATTAATATAGAAAGTCAATGGCTTTCCTATATGCAAGCAATGAACAAGTGGAATTGCAAATTTGAAACACAGCACTATTTACATTAGCACCCCTCAAATGAATTATTCAATTGAAAGTCTAATAAAATGTGTAAAGTTCTATATGAAGAAAACTGCAAAACTCTGATGAAAAAAATCAAAGAACTAAACAAATGGAGAGATACTCTATTTTCATAATTAGGAAGACAATATTGTCAAGATATCTGTTCTTCCAGACTTGACCTATGGTTTTAACACAATCCAAATAAAAATCACAGCAAGTTATTTTATGGTTTTTGAGAAAATTATCTTATGCACAATTTTGCATCTCCACAAGCAAATAGTGAGAGTTCTTATTGCTCTACATCCTTGTCATCTGGTGTTGTCAGTGTTTTGGATTTTGGTCATATTTTGGTCAAAATATTTGTAAAAGCCATATCTGATAAATAGCTTATCTAAAATATACAAAGAACTTTGAAAACTTAACAAAAAGAAAATGAAGAACCTGATTAATAAATGGGAAAAAGACCTGAAAAACACCTCACCAAAGAAGAAAGCTCATATGGATAGGTAAAAGACCCAGAATAGCCAATACAAATATTGAACAAGAAGAAGGTCATATGATTGACATACTGACTACAAGATTTATATAAAACTACAGTAATCAAGACAGTATGACATTTGTGAAAGAATAGATAAGAAAAATAGATCAATAGAACAGAATAGACAGCCCAGAAAAAGATCCACAGAAATAAAATCAACTGATCTTTGACAAAGGAACACAGACAATACAATGGAAAAAAGATTTCTTTTTTTCAACAGTGCTGGAACACCTGGATATCCACATGCAAAAAAAAAAAAAAAAAATCCAGACACAAACATTACTCCTCTCACTCAAAATGCATCATGGTCCTAAATGTAAAAAGGAAGAAATGGCACCAAACCCGTGCATGTATCCAACAACATCTATGAAAAAAATAATGATAAATAGAATTTTATTAAAATTGAAATTTTGTGTTTTTCAAAAAAACACTGACAAGAGAATGAAAATACAAGCCATGATAGGGAGAAAATATTTGTAAAAGCCATATCTGATAAATAGCTTATCTAAAATATACAAAGAACTTTGAAAACTTAACAAAAAGAAAATGAAGAACCTGATTAATAAATGGGAAAAAGACCTGAAAAACACCTCACCAAAGAAGAAATACAGATGGCAAATAAGCACATGAAAAGATGCTCGTATGTCATCAGGGAAATGCACATTAAAACAGCAATGAGATACCACTATACACCTATTAGAATGACCAAAATCCAAAACACTGACAACACCAGATGACAAGGATGTAGAGCAATAAGAACTCTCACTATTTGCTTGTGGAGATGCAAAATTGTGCAGCCACTTTGGAAGACAGTGTGACAGGGCTTTTTTTTTTTTAACTATATATACCCTTACCATATAACTCAGCAGTTACACTTACAGGTATTACCTACATAAGTTGAAAACTCGTCACAAAAATTTGCACATGGATGTTCATAGGAACTTTATTTATACTTGCCAAAACTTAGAAACAACCAAAGTGTCCTTCAGCAGGTGAATGGAATTCATACCATGGAATATTATTTAGAGTTGAAAAAGAATGAGCTATCAAGCCATGAAAAGACATAAAAGAACCTTGAAAGCACATTACTAATTGAAAGAAACTAAACTGAAAAGGCTATATACAGTATGGTACCAACTATATGACATTCTGAGAAAGCCAAAACTATGGAAATGATATAAGATCAGTGGTTTCCAGTGGTTGGCAGGGGAGAAGGATAGATAGACAGAGCACAGATTTTTAGAGCAGTGAAATTATTCCATATGATTCTATAATACTGGAAACATGCTAATATACATTTGTTAAATTTCATGGTATGTACAACACCAAAGCTGAACCCTAAACATAGTATACTATGGAGTTTGGATGATAATAATGTGTCAATATTGATTCATTGATAATAACATATACCACTCTGGTTAAGAATTTCCATAGCGGGGGAGGTTGCTTGTGTGGGGGCAGGGGTATAGGAGAACTCTGTACTTCCCACTCAATTTTGCTTTCAACTCAAAACTGCTCTAAAAAATAGAATTTATTTATAAAAAGGGTGTTCAATCTCATTAGTAATCACATTAATGTAAATGAAAATCATAATATACTACTATACACCCAAAAGGATGAAAAGATACAAAGTACTGACATTACCAAGTTTTGTTAAGAATGTGGAGCAATGCAAATTCTCAGCACTGCTGGTAGAAGTATAAGTTGGTACAAATACTTTGGAAAGCTGGCATTATTTAGTAAAGCTGTAGATAAGCAAATCCATTTCTCTATAATTATATTCTTGGCTATAATTTGGAGAACCTTATGCACACAAGCACCAGGAAACATGTATAAGAATTTAAAGCGCAAAAGTGTAATATCCAAAGAGAAGAAATAATTTATGTTCCCATCAATAATAGAATTAATAAGTGTGAAATATTCATATGATGGATTACTAAATGTACTCCAAAAGAAAAAATATACATGCGATAACATGGATGAACATGAAAAACATAATGTTGAGTAAGAGTCAAGACACAAAATAAACACAGTACATTTCCATTTGTATAAAGCCACAAACAGGAAAAAACAGTCTATTATTTAGGTGATAAAGCCAAAAAAAAATTATCAAGGAAGGAATCTCTATAAACTCCAGAATAGTGATTAAAGGAAAACAAAAGGAGTGTGATCAAAGAGGGTAACAAAAGCTTCTGAGTTGCTAGCAGAGTTCCATTTCTTGTGTTTGGCAGTGGTTATATGAATGTCCCATCTATAATTATTATTTTTTTCTGTGTATTTATATTTCATGCATTCTTTTTGTGCATGTTATCTTTTACAATAAAAAGAGAAAAAAATCAATGTAACAGAACAGTAACTGAAAAGTCAGATCCATGCATAATGTAAATTTCATATATTTGGATTTGAGGGAAAAGGACAAGCTATATAATGTTATGTCAATTCTCCATTCTTTTGATTAAAAAATACTAAAACTAAAACCATATTCCAAGTTCACATCTTTAAAAAAATAAATTCCATATATATGAATGAGTTAAGAATTTTAAAAGTCCACAAAACTGTTAAAATAATTAATCTAGATTAATTTGCAAATAAGAATTTTTTGAGCTCCACCATGGAAAAGATTTATACATTTCACTAAATGAATATTATATCTTCTGTGTAACAAAATACACCATAAACTAAATGAAAACATATGCAACACAATGGTAAATATTTTCAACTTATATAACAAATCATGGAAGTTATACTTAAAATAATTTAAGCTTTTGTTGAAATTTAAAGATATGATGCTTTAAGTTTATTTGTGGTAGTTAATTAAATACATTTAAAAAGAATAAAAATACTCTGATGATTTTTTTTTTTTAAAGATTTTATTTATTTTTTGACAGAGAGAGACAGCGAGAGAGGGAACACAAGCAAGGGGAGTGGAAGGGGAGAAGCAGGCTTCCCGCGGAGCAAGGAGCCCGATGCGGGGCTCGATCCCAGGACCCTGGGATCATGACCTGAGCCGAAGGCAGACGTTTAACGACTGAGCCACCCAGGCGCCCCTACTCTGATGATTATTAAACTACTCAATTAAATTAGGGAGATAACATTGGATATTATTCACATTCAGATGACCACAGGAATATGATGGACAAAGAGGAGTTTTGGGAGATTGGAAAGATAGGGGAATAAAAATGTCTGTGGAACTTAAAGTTGTACATGCTCTCTTTCATATTATTATAAATTACAGTTTTACTCTTGCTGAGTAGATTCCATGGTATGGATGCTCAAGGTAGTTTAACCATTCACCTATTAAGGAACATCTGAGGTATTTCATTTCCAAGTTTGGGCTATTATGAATAAAATAAACCTAGAATTGTTCCAGTGCTATGAATAATCAAGTACAGGTTTTTGTGTAGACATGTTTTTATTTCTTTATGAATGCATGTTTACTTTTTTATATAAATAGCCAACAAAAGGAAATTGCCTATTTTCCAGAACGAATGTACTATTTTATATTTCAGCAATGTGTGATCTAGATTTTCTACATTCTCAACAGCATTCCACATTTTCACTATTTTTTAAATTGTAGCAATTTTGACAAGTGTGTAGTAATATAACATTTTAGTCTTAATTTGTACTTCCTTAAGGGCTAGTGATGTTTAACATATTTTCATGTGGTTATTTGCCATCTGTATTTCTTCTTTGGAGAAATTACTCAATATCTTTTGCCCATTCTCTAAAGGATATTTTTTGTTGAGTTTTGAGAGATCCTTATATTTTCTAAATACTAGTCCTTTGTCAAACGTGCTTTTTGCGAACATTTTCCTTCAGTCTTTAGCTTGTCTTTTCATCTTTTTAACAGTGTCACTTAAAGAGTAAAATCTTTTGATTTCATTGAAATCCATAGTGTCCATTTTATCCCTTAATGATCATGAGTTTGGTGTCATGTCTACAAACTTCATCAAATTGGTTAACTTCTACTGTTCTATTTTCAACTTGTAATTATTTCCTATGTTTTCATCATTCTGCTGATGAACTCATTCATTGAGATTTTCTTTTGGTTATTGTATTTTTCAGTTATAAATTTGTTTTTTGTTATTCTTTATATAGTTATATTTCTTGCTGAAAATTTTGATTTCTTTACTGAAATTTCCATTTGTTCAGTAGTACTAAGCATGCATGTAAATGCTTATTGAAACGTTATTTTGACAGCTTTTTAAAAATCTTTGACAGACAATTCTAACATGTTTGTCATGTCACTGATGGTATCTGTTGATCCTTAAAATATTACTTTAATAACAGGTTTATAAAGATGCAGTTCACATTCCATAAAGCTCACCATTTTAAAATGTGCAGTTTTTGTATATTTACAGAGTTGCACAACCATTATGACTATTTAAGTGTAGAACATTTTTCTCAGAAGAAACACTATTCTCTCTTTTTTTTAGAAGAAACCCCATTCTCATTAGCATTTACTCCCCAGTCTTCCCCACTGCCAAAGTCCTAGGCAACTACTTATCTACATTCTGTCTCTACAAATATCCACTATAGACATATCATATAAACAGAATTATTCAATATGTAGTTCTTAGTCATGGCTCTCTTCACTTAGCATAATATTTTCAAGATTTATCCATGGTGCAACATGTGCCAGTACTTCATGCTTTTTATTGCCAAATAATATTGCATTATATGGTATATTGGATTCCTAATGCTGTTGTAACAATTTACCACAAACTTAGCAGCATAAAATGGCACAAGTTTCCTATCAAAAAGTCTGGAAATCATGATTTGAAAATCAGTCTAACTGGGCTAAAGTCAAGATACCAGCAAGTCTGTTTCCTCTGGACACACTGAAGGGAGAACCTCTTCTTTTGTCATCACCTTTTAGAAGCTGATTTCATTCCTTGCCTCATGACACCATCTTCACATCATAATCATTCGCTTCCATTGTTATATCTGCTACTACTGACCCTAACCCACCTGTTTACCTCATATAAGAATGCTTGTGATTATATTAGACTTACCTAAGCAATCTAAAATAATTTCCTGAGCTGAAGATCCTTGATTTAATCACTACTTCAAAATCCCTTTTAAAATGTAACATATTCAGAGGTTCACAAAGTAGGATGTGGATACCACTGAGGGCAGAACATTAAGTATTAAGCCTACCATATATGAATATACCACATTAACTTTATCTAGTAATCAGTTGATGGACATTTGGATTGTTTTCAGACTTTGGATATCATGAATAATACTGATACAAACATTTGTGTGTAAGTTTTGTGGGGATGCATCATTTTTCTTCATTTCTCTCAAGTATATAACTAGGAGTAAAACTGCTGGATTATATGAGACTTATATGTGCTTAATCATTTGAGGCTGCTAGAAAGTTTTTCAAATTGATGACACCATTTTACATTTTTGCCAACAGTGTATGAGAGCTAACATTTCTCCATATCCTCCCCAACTCATTTATTATTATCTTATCTGTCTTTTTAATAATATACATTCTTTGGGCTGTGAAGTGGTATTTCATTGTAGTTTTTCCATGCATTTCTCTAAATCCTAATGATACTGGGCATCTACTCATGTCCTTCTTGCCCATTTCCCACAAATGGGGAGGAAGAACATGAAATATAGAGAAATGTCTATTCATACCTTTGCCAAGTTTTAATCAGGTAATTTGTAATTTTTTTAAAAGATTTTATTTATTTATTTGACAGAGAGAGACAGTGAGAGAGGGAACACAAGCAGGGGGAGTGGGAGAGGGAGAAGCAGGCTTCCCGCCTAGCAGGGAGCCTGATGCGGGGCTTGATCCCAGGACCCTGGGATCATGACCTGAGCCGAAGGCAGACGCTTAACCACTGAGCCACCCAGGCGTCCCAGTAATTTGTCATTTTTGAATTTTAAGAGATCTTTATATATTCTGCATAATACACAATTATCATGCATAATATTTGCTAATATTTTTTCTAATTCTAGAGTTTCTCTCTCTCTCTTACTCATTTTTGGTAAGACATTTAATATGAGACCTACCTTTTTAACACATATTTAAGTGCATACTATAGTATAGCTTATTATACACAAAATGCTGTTCATCAGATCTCTAGAAGTTATTTACATGCGCAACTTAAATGTTGTACCTGTTAAACAGCAATTTCCCATTTCCTTTTTCTCCTGACCTCTGGCAAACACCAATCTACTTTCCATTTATATAAACTTGACTAATTTATAGAGGTCTCTAATAGTCAGCTAGACGAATACATAAAAACTGAACAATACATAAAAGATAGTAATAAGGTATCTTCTACTTCAGATGCAAAAGTAGAAGCTCATTACTACAAACAACATGACAAATCAAGCACATACGGTATAAAAAATGATAATTCTCCAGCAACCGAACTCAAAGGCACAGAATATTGCCATCAAAAGATTTTTAAAAATAGGAATGAGTATTCTGTTCTTTTAGGATAGAATGTTCTGTATATATCTAGAAGTTCATCTGGTCCAAACTGTCCTTTATTTTATTTTTTTATATGTTATATTAATCACCATACATTACATCATTAGTTTTTGATGTAGTGTTCCATGATTCATTGTTTGCCAAACTGTCCTTTAAAGCTCTTCTTTCGTTGCTGATCTTCTGCATAGATGATCTGTCTACTTCTGTGAGTGGAGTGTTGAAGTCTCCTACTATTATTGTATTATTATCAATATGATTCTTTATTTTGGTTATTAGTTGGTTTATGTAGTTAGCTGCTCCCATGTTGGGGGCATAGATATTTACAATTTTTAAATTTTCTTCTTGGATAGACACTTTAAGTATGATACAATGTCCCTCTACATCTCTTACTACAGTCTTTGGTTTAAAATCTAATTTGTCTGATATGAGAATTGCTACCACAGCTTTCTTTTGAGGTCCAGTGGCATGGTAAATGGTTCTCCATCCTCTCACTTTCAATCTGGAGGTGTCTTTAGGTTCAAAATGAATCTCTTGTAGACAGCATATGGATGGGTCCTGCTTTTTCATCTAATCTGAAATTCTGTGTCTCTCTCTTTTTTTTTAATTAGGTTCAGTTAGCCAGCATATAGTACATCATAAGTTTTTGATGTAATATTCAACAATTGATTAGTTGTGTATAACATCCAGTGCAAAACACAACACATGCCCTCCTTAATACCCATCACCCAGTTATCCCATCCCCCCAAACCCCTCCTCTCTGAAACCCTCAGTTTGTTCCTGAGTCCATAGTCTCTCATGCTTTGTCTCCTTCTCTGATTCCCCCCCTTCAGTTTTCCCTTCCTTCCCCTATTGTCCTCCATGCTATTCCTTATGTTCCACATCTGAGTGAAGCCATATGATAATTGTCTTTCTCTGCTTGACTTATTTCATTTAGCATAATCCCCTCCAGTTCCATCCATGTTGATGCAAATGGTGGGTATTCATCCTTTCTGATGGCTCAGTAGTATTCCATTGTATATATGAACCACATCTTCTTTATCCATTCATCTGTTGAAGGGAATCTTGGCTCTTTCCAAAGTTTGGTTATTGTGGACATTGCTACTATGAACACTGAGGTGCATGTGTGTGCCCCTTCTTTTCACTACATCTGTATCTTTGGGGTAAATACCTAGTAGTGCAATCTCTGGGTCATAGGGTAGCTCTATTTTTAACTTTTTGAGAAACCTCCATACTGTTTTCCAGAGTGACTATACCAGCTTGCATTCCCACCAACAGTGTAAGAGGGTTCCCCTTTCTCCACATCCTCGCCAAAATTTGTTGTTTCCTATCTTGTTAATTTTGGCCATTCTAACTGGTGTAAGGTGGTATCTCATTGTGGTTTTGATTGTATTTCTCTGATGGCAAGTGATTTGGAACATTTTTTCATGTGTCTTTAGCCATTTGTATGTCTTCTTTGGAGAAGTGTCTGTTCATGTATTCTGCCCATTTATTGATTGGATTATTTGTTTTTTGGGTGTTGAGTTTGGTAGATTTTGAGTTGCATTTCAGAGTTGTAGTGATCAGGACAGGATGGTACTGGCACAAAAATGGACACATAGATCAATAGAACAGAATGAAAAATCCAGAAATAAACCCACAATTATACGGTCAATTAATCTTTGACAAAACAGGAAAGAATATCCAGTGAGCAGAAGTCTCTTCAACAAATGGTGTTGGGAAAACTGGACAGCAACAGAATGAAACTGGAACACTCTTTTATGCCACACACAAAAACAAACTCAAAATAGATGAAAGACCTCAATGTGAGACAAGAATCCATCAAAATCCTAGAGGAGAACGTAGGCAGTAACCTCTTTGACATGGGCCACAGCAACATCTTTCAAGATACATCTCTAAAGGCAAGAGAAACAAAAGCAAAAATGAACTTTTGTGACTTCACAAGGTAAAATGCTTTTGCAAACCAAAGGAAACATTCAACAAAACTAAGAGGCAATCCACGGAATGGGAGAAGATATTTGCAAATGACATTTTGTATAAAGGGCTGGTATCCCAGATCTATAAAGAACTTGTCAGGAGGAAAAAGATGGGGGAGGAGTAGGAGACCCTATTCCAACTGGTCCCAGAAATTGAGCTGGATATCTATAAGACCACTCTGAACACCCACAAAACCAGCCTGAGATGTAAGAAGATAGATCTGGATCACTACAAATAGAATATCGCAGGCATTTGGTTTCAAGGTACAAAGCAGGGAGCTATAATTCCATGGGCAGATACTGGAGGATAAACAGAAGGGGGAGGGAGCCTGGCCGTCAGGATCCTACATCATTGGTGATTGATAGCCTCCCATGCTGGGGAGGGGGGATAGACTCGCAGACTGGTAGCAATGGGGAAAGGACTTTAGGGCAGACCTCCCTGGACTGAAACCCAGAGAGGCGGGACCACGCCTGCGAACTGGGGGTGGCTGGTGGTTTTAGAAGCACAAAGGGCAGAGACATGCCCCGACCTGGAGGCGAGGACTGGGAGCTCTGATGAGGGGCACAAAACCCAGCACACTGTAGTTTATAGTAGCACAGACAGAAATGGAGATAGTGTGGTCTGGAGAGCTCACTGGAGAACACACTGCAATCTCTCTGCTCTGAGGCAGAGGGTTGGAAATGGTCTCACCTGTTCTGACTCTCCGAAGAGATGCAGAAAGCCACCAGGGAAAGCCACCAGAAAACAAAAGCCCCTGAAAACTGGTTTTCACTGAACCCATTCCCCACCATAGGGGGCAGGGCAACTCTACCCAAACAGGGTTGCCTAAGTAACAGCAAGGCAAGGCCCACCCCTAGAAGACAGACTGGGAAAACAAGAGGCCAGCAACCCTAAGGTCCCTAGAAAACAGGTGAATCTTGCTTGGGTTCTGGTCAATAATTTGGACTCTATACATTCCCTCAACCACCCCTCAACAGAATAACTAGGAGGAGGAAACCCCAAAATAGGAAAGACTCAGAAACTGTGACTTATGCCACAGATTTACAAATGGATTCAGATATAACCAAGATGTCGGAGATGGAATTCAGGCTAGCAATTGTGAGGACAATGGCTAGAATGGAGAAATCAATTAATGGCAACATAGAGTCTCTAAGGGCAGAAATGAAAGCTTAATTGGCAGAACTTAAGAGTTCTATCAATGAGATACAATCTAATCTAGATAATCTAACAGCTAGGGTAGGTGAGGCAGAAGAATCAATTAGTGACTTAGACACCATTTAATAGACAAAAAGGGAAAAGAGGAGGCCAGGGAAAAACAACTCAGAATCCATGAAAATAGAATCAGAGAAATAAGTGACACTGTGAAACATTCCAATGTCAGAATTACTGGGATCCCTGAGGGGGTGGAGAGAGAGAGAGGACTAGAAGATATATTTGAGCAAATTGTAGCTGAGAAATTCCCTAATTTGGGGAATGAAACAAACATTCGAGTCCTAGAGGCAGAGAGGACCCTCCCAAGATCAAGGAAAACAGGCCAACAAACCGGCATGTAATAGTAAAACTCGCAAATCTTAGAACCAAGGAAACCATCTAAAGGGCAGTTAGGGGAAAGAGATTACTTACATACAGAGGAAGGAACATCAGAATAATGTCAGACCTATCCACAGAGACCTGGCAAGCCATGAAGGCCTGGCAAGACATATTCAGGGTACTAAACAAGAAGAACATGCAGCCAAGAATACTTTACCCAGCAAGGCTGTCATTTAGAATGGATGGAGAGATTCAGAGCTTCCAACACCGGCAGAAACTGAAAGAATAAGTGACCACTAAGCCGGCCCTGCGAGAATTATTAAGGGGGGGGGGTGTCTATAAAAGGGGAAAGACACCAAGAGTGATATACAACAGAAATTTACAGGGACAATCTATAAAAACATCTTCACAGGCAACATGAGGACAATAAATTCATATCTTTCAATAATCACTCTCAACATGAATAGCCTAAATGCTCCCATAAAACGGCACAGGGTTGCAGATTGGAGAAAAAGACAGGACCCATCCATATGCTGTCTACAAGAGACTCCTGTTGAACCTAAAGATACATCCAGACTGAAAGTGAAGGGATAGAGATCCATCTTCAAGCCAACGGACATCAAAAGAAAGCTGGGGTAACAATTCTTATACCGGACAAATTAGATTTTAAACTAAAGCCTGTACTTAGAGACACAGAAGGACACTCTATCATTCTTAAAAGGTCTGTCCAACAAGAAGATCTAAAAATTATAAATATCTACGCCCCCAATATGGGAACAGGCATCTACATAAGCCAACTGTTAACCAAAATAGAGTCATATTGCTAAAAATACGTTAAATGTAGGAGACCTCAGTACTCCACTCTCAGCAAGAGACAGATCATCTAAGCAGAAAATCAACAAAGAAACAAGAGTTTGGAATGACACACTGGACCAGATGGACCTCATAGATATATACAGAACATTCCACCCTAAGAAAACAGAATACTCACTCTTCTTGAGTGTACATGGAACTTTCTCCAGAAAAGACCACATACTGGGTCACAAATCAGGTCTCAACTGATAGCAAAACATTGAGATTATTCCCTGCATATTCTCAGACCATAATGCTTTAAAACTAGAACACAAGCACAAGAAAAAAATTGTAAGAAATTCAAACACTTGGAAGCTAAAGACCACTCTGCTCAAGGATGTTTAGGTCAAACAGGAAATCAAAGCAGAACTTAAACAATTCACGGAAACAAATGAGAACAAAAACACTTAGGTCCAAAAAACTAATGCTGTAATGTATGGTGATTAACATAACATAAAAAATTAAACAAAACAAAACAAAACAAAACCTCCAAAAAACAAGAGTCCAGGGCCTGATGGATTCCCTGGGGAATTCTACCAAACATTCAAAGAAAAAATAATACCTACTCTCCTGAAGCTGTTTCAAAACACAGAAACAGAAGGAAAGCTTCCAGACTCATTCTATGAGGCCAGCATTACCTTAATCCCCAAACCAGGAAAAGACCCCATCAAAAAGGATTTCAGACTGATATCCCTGATGAACATTGATTCCAAAATCCTCAACAAAATCGTAGCTAATAGGATCCAACAATACATCAAGAGGATCATCTACCACGGCCAAGTGGGATTTATCCCGGGATGCAAGGGTGGTTCAACATTCGCAAATGAATCAATGTGATAGAACACATTAATAAGAGGAGAGAGAAGAACCATATGGTCCTCTCAATTGATGCAGAAAAAGCATTTGACAAAATACAGCAACCTTTCCTGATTAAAACTCTTCAGAGTATAGGGATAGAGGGAACATTCCTCAAGTTCATAAAATCCATCTATGAAATGCCCACAGCAAATATCATCCTCAATGGGAAAAAGCTAAGAGCTTTTCCCTTAAGATCAGGAACACATCAAGAATGCCCACTCTCGCCACTGTTGTTCAACATAGTACTAGAAGTCCTAGCAGCAGCAATCAGACAACAAAAAGAAATAAAAGGTATTCAAATTGGCAAAGAAGAAGTCAAACTCTCTCTTTTCACAGATGACATGACTCTTTATGTCGAAAACCCAAAAGACCCCAACCCCCAAATTACTAGAACTCATACACCAATTCAGCAATATGGGAGGATACAAAATCAATGCACAGAAATCAGTTGCATTTCTATACAATAACAATGCGACTGAAGAAAGAAAAATTAAGGAATTGATTCCATTTACAATAGCATCAAAAGCCATAAGCTACCTCGGAATAAACCTAACCAAAGAGGTAAAGGATCTATACTCTAGGAACTACAGAACACTCATGAAAGAAATTGAAGAAGACACAAAATGATGGAAAAACATTCAATGCTCGTGGATTGGAAAAATAAACATTGTTAAAATGTCTATGCTACCCAGAGCAATCTATACCTTCAATGCCATCCTGATCTAAATTCCAATGATATTTTTCAAAGTACTAGAACAAACAATCCTAAAATTTATATGGAACCAGAAAAGACCCCGAATCACCAAGGAAATGTTGAAAAAGAAAAACAAAGCTGGGGGCATCAAGTTGCCTGATTTCAAGCTATATTACAAAGCAGTGATCACCAAGACAGCATGGTACTGGCACAAAAACAGAGAGATAGACCAGTGGAACAGAATAGAGAGCCCAGATATGGACCCTCAACTCTATGGTCAACTAATCTTCGACAAAGCAGGAAAAAATATGCAATGGAAAAAAGACAGTCTCTTCAATAAATGGTGCTGGGAAAATTGGACAGCCACATGCAGAAGAATGAAACTCGACCATTCTCTAACACCCTACACAAAGATAAACTCAAAATGGATGAAAGACCTCAATGTGAGACAGGAATCCATCAAAATCCTAGAGGGGAACATTGACAATAACCTCTTTGACATCACCCACTGCAACTTCTTTCAAGATACATCTCCAAAGGCTAGTGAAACAAAATCAAAAATGAACTTTTGATTTCATCAAGATAAAAAGCTTCTGCACAGCAAAAGAAACAGTCAACAAAACAAAGAGGCAGAGAAGATATTTGCAAATGACACTACAGATAAAGGGCTGTTATCCAAGTTCTATAAAGAACTTCTCAAACTCAACACCCAAAAAACAAATAATCAAGTCAAAAAATGGGCAGAAGACATGAACAGACACTTCTCCAAAGAAGACATACAAATGGCTAACACACATGAAAAAATGTTCATCATCATTAGCCATCAGGGAAACCCAAATCAAAACCACATTGAGATACCACCTTACACCAGTTAGAATGGCAAAATTTGACAGGGCAATAAACAACAAATGTTGGAGAGGTTGTGGAGAAAGGGGAACCCTCTTACACTGTTGGTGGGAATGCAAGTTGGTACAGCCACTTTGGAAAACAGTGTGGAGGTGCTTCAAAAAATTAAAAACAGAGCTACTCTATGAGCCAGCAATTGCACTACCGGGTATTTACCCCAAAGACACAGATGTAGTGAAAAGAAGGTTCATATGCACTCCAATGTTCATAGCAGCAATGCCCACAATAGCCAAACTGTGGAAAGAGCTGAGATGCCCTTCAACAGACGAATGGATAAAGAAGATGTGGTCCATATATACCATGGAATATTACTCAGCCATCAGAAAGGATGAATACCCAACTTTTACATCAACATGGATGAGACTGGAGGAGATTATCCTAAGTGAAATAAGTCAAGCAGAGAAAGTCAATTATCATATGGTTTCACTTATTTGTGGAATATAAGGAATGGCATGGAGGACATTAGGAGAAGGAAGGGAAAAATGAAGGGGGGAAAATCGGAGGGAGAGATGAACCATGAAAGGCTATGGACTCTGAGAAACAAACTGAAGGTTTTAGAGGGGCGGGGGGTGGGGGAATGGGTTAGCCCAGTGCTGGGTATTAAGGAGGTCACCTACTGCATGGAGCACTGGGTGTTATACGAAAACAATGAATTGTGGATCACCACATCAAAAACTGATGATGTATTGAATGGTGATTAACGTAACATAATAAAATTAAATTAAAGAAAAAGAACCATGTGGTACTCTCAATAGATGAAGAAAAAGCATTTGACAAAGTACAGCATCCTTTCTTGATTAAAACTCTTCACAGTGTAGGGATGGAGGGTACATACCTCAATATCATAAAAAGCCATCTATGAAAAACCCACAGCGAATATCTTTCTCAATGGGGAAAAACTGAGAGCTTTCCCCCTAAGCTCAGGAACGCGGTAGGGATGTCCACTATCACCACGGCTATTCAACATAGTACTGGAAGTCCTAGCCTCAGCAATCAGACAACAAAAAGAAATAAATGTCATGGGAACTGGAAAAGATATCAAACTCTCACTCTTTGCAGACGATATACTTTATGTGGAAAACCCAAAAGACTCCACCCCAAAACTGCTAGAACTCATACAGGAATTTAGTAAAATGGCAGGATATAAAATCAATGCACAGAATTCAGTTGCATTTCTATACACCAAAAAGACAGAAGAAAGGGAAATTAAGGAGTCAATCTCATTTACAATTGCACACAAAACCATAAGATAGCTAGGAATAAACCTAATCAAAGAGGGAAAGATTCTGTACTCAGAAAACTATAGAATACTCATGAACGAATTGAGGAAGACATAAAGAAATGAAGAAAACATTCCATGCTCATGGATTGGAAGAACAAATATTGTTAAAATGTCTATGCTACCTACAGCAATCTACACATTTAATGCAATCCGTATCAAAATACCATCAACTTTTTTCACACAAATGGAACAAACAATCCTAAAATTTATATGGAACTAGAGAAGACCCTGAATAGCCAGAGGAATGTTGAAAAAGAAAAGCAAAGCTGGTGGCATCACAATTCCGGACTTCAAGCTCTATTACAAAGCATGGTATTGGCACAAAATCGGATACATAGATCAATGGAACAGAATAGAGAGCCCAGAAATGGACCTTCAACTCTATGGTCAACTAATCTTTGACAAAAGAGGAAAGAATGTCCAATGGAAAGGGGCACCTGGGTGGCTCAGTTGGTTAGGCGACTGCCTTCGGCTCAGGTCATGATCCCAGGGTCCTGGGATCGAGCCCCGCATTGGGCTCCCTGCTCGGCGGGAAGCCTGCTTCTCCCTCTCCCACTCCCCCTGCTTGTGTTCCCTCTGTCGCTGTCTCTCTCTGTGTCAAATAAATAAATAAAATCTTAAAAAAAAGAAAAGAATGTCCAATGGAAAAAAAGACAGTCTCTTCAACAAATAGTGTTGGAAAAATTGGATAGCCACATGCAGAAGAATGAAACTGGACCATTTTCTTACACCACACACAAAAATAGACTCAAAATGGATAAATGACCTCAATGTGAGACAGGAATCCATCAACGTCCTTGAGGAGATCACAGGCAGTAACCTTTTCGTCCTCAACCACAGCAACTTCTTCCTAGAAACATTGCCAAAGGCTAGAGAAGCAAGGCTAAAAATGAACTATCAGGATTTCATCAAGATAAAAAGCTTTTGCACAACAAAGGAAACAGTCAACAAAACAAAGAGGCAACAGATGGAATGAGAGAAGATATTTGCAAATGACATATCAGATAAGGGGCTAGTATCCACAATCTATAAAGAACTTATCAAACTCAACACCCAAAGAAAAAAATAATCCAAGCAAGAAATGGGCAGAAGACATGAACAGACATTTCTGCAAAGAAGACATCCAAATGGCTAAGACACATGAAAAAGTACTCAACATCAGTTGGCATCAGGCAAATCCAAATCAAAACCTCAGTGAGATACCACCTCACACCAGTCAGAATGGCTAAAATGAACAAGTCAGGAAATGACAGATTTTGGCGAGGATGCAGAGAAAAGGGAACCCTCCTACACTCTTGGTGGGAATGCAAGCTGGTGTAGCCACTCTGGAAAACAGTGTGGATGTTCCTCAATACGTTGAAAATAGACCTACCCTATGACCCAGCAATTGCACTACTGGGTATTTACCCCAAAGATACAAATGTAGTGATCCGAAAGGGCACGTGAACCCCATTGTTTATAGCAGCAATGTCCACAATAGCCAAACTATGGCAAGAGCATAGATGTCTATCAACAAACGAATGGATAAAGAGGATGTGGTATATATATACAATGGAATATTATGCAGCCATCAAAAAATGAAATCTTGCCATTTGCAATGATGTGGATGGAATTAGAGGGTATTATGCTCAGCGAAATCAATCAGAGAAAGACAATTATCATATGATCTCTCTGATATGTGGAATTTGAGAAATAAGGCAGAGATCATGGGGGGAGAAAGGAAAAATGAAATGGGATGAAACCAGAGAGGGAGACAAACCATAAGAGACTCTTAATCTCAGGAAACAAACTGAGGGTTGCTGGAGGCGAGAGGGTGGGAGGGATGGGGTGTCTAGGTGATGGACATTGGGTAGGGTATGTGCTATGGTGAGCGCTGTGAATTGTGTTAGACTGATGAATCACAGACTTGTACCCCTGAAACAAATAATACATTATATCTTAAAAAATAATGTGTCATAGAGTGTCCAGGCCCTGGCACTTCAGGAAGTTTTTCTGGAGTATGCTGTGTGCACTCTGTTGTGTTTTGGCTGCTCTTTCCCATTGGTCAGTCCCCTGATGAATTCCTCCTTGCTTGCATTGGGGAATGCTTGGACCTTTATCCAGGTGTGCTTTGATTTGTTTGTTGAGAAAAGCCTGGAAAAAATGATAAAAAGAAAAAAAAAGAGAAGAAAAAGACAAAAAAGCTTGCTCAAAAGAGAGAGAGAAAGAGAGAAAGGGAAAAAAAAATTTAAAAAGACAACTATAACCCTGATTCCAATGAAAAAGTAAGGAAAAAATAAAGAAAAAGAAAATATGTGGTGCCTGAGTGACTCAGTTGATTAAGCATCTGCCTTTGGCTCAGGTCATGATCTCAGGATCCTGGGATTGAGCCCCGCATCTGGCTCCCTGCTCAGCAGGGAGTCTACTTGTCCCTCTCCCTCTGCCCCTCACCCCTGCATGTGCTCTCTCTCTCTCTCAAATAAATAAATAAAATTTTTAAAAAAGATAAAGAAAAGAAGATGCCTGATCCAAAACAAAAGATAAAAGGAAATGAAAAAAACATTTAACAAACACACAAAAAATCCTATAAGCCTAACTTCAAGGAAAAAGAAAAAAACGAGGAAAAAATATACAGCCTTGTCTTATTTCCACCAGAACTGAAGCACTGTATGATCAGTAGACTTGGTCCATGCAGCATGCTGCTCTATTTTGCTCTTCTTGTGTAGAGGCCTGCTGTGCTGGCTCAGAGTCAATCCTGCCCCAGTAAAAAAAGCACTTGCCAAGCATGGGGGGTGGGGGGGCAAGTTTGATGTAAGTGGCTTCTACCTCCAGTGGGGGCCTCTCTGTTGCTCTCTGAAATCTGACCCTGTTGGTAGTGATGGTAAAATGGTGCTACCTCACTCTCTCATCCATGGACAGGGGATGTCACGTACCCCACTGTTCAGGAAGCCCTCACAGAAAAGTGATGGCCGTCTGCCTACCTAGCGCCCAGCTCTCCTGTGTTTCATCTTTGGTGCAGCTAGGATTCAAAACTAAATCTTAAAGGAGCTGGCACCACTTGGATCTGCTCCCTCCTCCAGATTATAGGCTTGCTGCACTCTGACTACTGCCTTTTGTCCCAGAAAAACTGTCCCTCACCTTCACAATGCATGGATTCTATGCTGTGGCACCTCAAAAAGCAGCTACTAGGTTATCGAGCCTCTGTGTGGGCCTTTGTTCACTGCCAATAAAAGGCCCTTTGCTGGGCCTGTAGGGTCTTTTGTCCTTGGAAAGGCAATATACCCTCTTCCAAATTTACCCCAGGAAGGGGAATGATCCCTCCCAGTTTGACCTCAGAGACCCCTACACCACTTTGTGCATGCTCCCAGCCAAGAGCCCTCCTTCTCTCCAGGAGTGCACTCTACAGCTTCCCTCCAGTGAATGTCACACACTTCCAAAATCTGATCTTGGGCTCTGCTCACTATTTGCAGAAAACCTGCACCACGCAGTTCCCCCAGCTCCCCAGTCAGTGATCTAAGAGGTTTTCTTCTTGTGTGTACCCGATCCTGCATTCTTTCAACTCCTCTCTCCCTCTCTCCCTTTTCTCTCCCCACAGAAAGCATTCCCTACCCCCACAGCAGGGCAGCTTGTCTCTCCCCCAACTCACTTACTTGCACCTCTCCCCTGCCACACTGTCTCCCTCCATCCACGGAAATCCTCTTTCCAATCCTCAGATCAATTTCTTAGGTGTTCCAAGTGATCCGACCTCAATACAACTGTGTTTGAAGGACAAGGAAAGCTCAGGGACCCCTGACCTCCCTGCCATCTTAACTTCTGCCCCAGAAAGTGCCTCATAATTTTATCTTCTATATCACTGATTCATTCTTTCGTTTCATCCATCCTTGTCATTGCATCCATTCAATCTTGCATGTTATATCATGTTATATCATTTTTTTATTTCAGCCTGACTAGTTTTTAGTTCTTTTGTCTCTGCAGTAAATGATTCTCTAGTGTCTTCTGTTTTTCTTAAGGCCAGTTAGCATCCTTATACTTATTGTTTTAAATTCTGGTTCAGACATCATACTTGTATCTATATTGATTAAATCCCTGGCCATGAATTCTTCCTGTTCTTTCTTTTGGGGTGAATTCCTCCATCTTGTCATTTTGTCTGGGTCACTGCTTTGTGTGTGTGTGTGTGTGTGTGTGTGTGTGTGTGATTGTTAGGAAAGTTTGTTGTATTCTGCTCCTGAGAGTAATGGCTATATTAAGATGTCCAAAAAAAGGAAGCTAGATCCTATGGTCTGCTTGTTAAAAGAAGCTTGATCCTAGCATTATCAACAATAGCCAAACTATGGAGAGCCCAAATGTCCACTGACTGATGAATGGATAAAGAGGATGTGATATATATATCTTATAAGGATGTGATATATATATATATATATATCTCTTATAATATATGTGTCTTATTATATATATAATGGAATATTACTCAGCCATCAAAAGGAATGAAATCTTGTCATTTGCAATGATGTGGATGGAGCAGTGTATTATGCTAAGTGAAATAAGTCAGTCAGAAAAAGACAAATACCATATGATCTCACTCATATGTGGAATTTAAGAAAGAATACAGATGAACATGTGGGAAGGGGGAAAAGAAAAAAAGGAGAGAGGGAAACAAGACATAAGAGACTCTTTAACGATAGAGAACAAACTGAGGTTTGATGGAGGTAGATGGGCGATGGGTATTAAAGAAGGCACTTGTGATTAGCACTGGGATTTGTATGTAAGTGATGAATCACTGAATTCTACTCCAGAAACCAATATTGAACTGTATGTTAGCTAAGTAAAATTTAAATTAAAAAAAGAAGATATATCCAAAAATAATTTTTAAAAAAATTTAAAAATAAAATATAAATTAAAACAAAAAAAGGAAGCTAGATCCTAGGTGTGTTTTGTTCTGCTCATTAAAAGAAGCTAGATTTAAAAAGCAAACAAACAAAATAAAACAGAAGAAGCTAGATACTATTTCTCTTAGAATTAAAGGTTTGCAGCACTCTATGATCAGTAGTCTTGGTGTGTGCAAGGGGTTTGTGCTGGTCTCCTGGGGGCAGGGCCTGCTGCTCGGATTCTCTGGTGGACTTGGCCTGGTGGAGATGCACCTGCAGGGTGCAGGCAGGTGGGGCTTGGTGTAAGCAGCTCTGGCTTCCACTGGGTGGCACTGTTTTGCTACCTGAAGTTGGTCAGTGCGGATGGGAGTGTGTTGGGGGAGAGGATGGTATCACCCTGCTCTCTGATACCTGGAGTGGGGAACTTGGGCCTACCACTCTTCAGGAAGTCTTCACAGAAGAGCCATCAATCACCTCTCTTGTGTCCCCAGTTTCTACCAGATCCCCGCCTTCACCATGACTCCGTCTGAGCTGTCCACCTGCCAGGCAGCACAGCACTCTTGTGTTTTATCTCAGGCACATGGCTGGATTTCAGAACTCTAAATTTTAGAGATCCACTAGGTGTGGACCCACACTGATCCTCTAGGGGAGGGTCTTGCTGTGCTGTGGCTGGTTCCAGCTTGTCCCAGAAAGCAGTTGTGTGACCACCTAGTGGTTCAGAGTTATGGTTAAAGCACAGCTAAAAAGCCAGCACCAAGGTTTGCTGCCCTCAGCTGGTGTCTTTGTTCCCATGCTAGGGAACAGGGCAGCATGCTGGTGCCATCAGTTCTTTTGCCCCAGAGAGACTGCCACTCCCAACGCACTCTAAGCATGGAAACTGCTTCTCCCTGTGGGATCCAGGGGATCCCCAGACCATGCTGCCTGCTCGCAGGTCTCTGTCCTCCTGCCACACTGGAGCACGACTAAACCTTCCAGGAGCAACCATGGTGATGGCCTGGTCCTCTGAACTTCAGACTCTGTGTTCCACTCTTTATAAAAACTTGCGGTATTCAGCCCCTCTCCCTTTCCCAGTTAATGGTTTTGGGGAAAGAATTTTTCTTGTGCAATTCCCTGCATGCACTTTAACTCTTTCTCTCTCTTTCTCTCTTGCCCTCTGCCGGTGATCAGAGCTCCTGCTCCTTCACAGCACCTGCAGCTCTTCTCTTCCCCAAATCAACTCTCCACAACTCATACCTTCCACAGTGTGGTGGGTTTTTTCTACCTCTAGTTGTGCAGTTTTTCTCAGTCCTCAGATCGATTTCTTGGATTTTCAAAGCGATTTGGCGTTTATCGAGCTGTGTTCAAGGGGCAAGGCAGGCCTAGGGTCCCCTTACTCCTCCACCATCTTAACTCCTCCCAAAGTTGTTCTTGATAATAAGGTAGCCCTTGATTATCTTTTAGCTGAGAAAGGAGGTGTCTGTGTTGCAGTCAACACCAGCTGCTATACCTAGATTAACACTTCTGGGAAATTTGAAACTCAGTTACATAAGATCACTCAGCAACCCACTTGGTTTAAAGAGATGACTCCTTCAACAAAGTCTTTGACTTATTTAATTTTGATTGGTTTGTGTCTTGGGACCATAGCTCCAAAGTGAACTACAAACAGTGAGAATTATCCTTTATGTAATAGTTATAGTAATCTCCCTGGCACATTGAATTCTCTCTAAATATTTAAATTCATGTTTGCTGGGCGCCTGGGTGGTTCAGTCGTTAAGCATCTGCCTCAGGCTCAGATCAGGATCCCAGGGTCCTAGGATCAATTCCCACATCAGGCTCCCTCTGCCTCTGCCTCTCTCTCTCTCTGTCTTTCATGATGAATTAATTAATTAATTAATTATTAATTCATGTTTGCAGCCACTAACAACCAAGCAAATGATATCCTTAAGACTGGAATGTAAACATAGAATGAAGAGAATAACCAACTGAAAAATTGTGACCCTAGAGTCACAACCTACGTACACCACAGAGATATGGCAAACAAAACAAAAACAACAAAAAAAAACATGACCTGTGAATGTCACCCAGAGGATCAATAAAGGCTGCAAGAGCTACTGAGCAGTAGCTGAGAGTGGTAATAATACCTTTAATTCTGATCACATCTCTTGGTTAGGCTCAGAATCTGATCAAAAGGGGGAAATTGTTAAAAAAAAAAAAAAAAAAAGCCAGGCCCCAAATGGAGTCACTTGTGTTATACCTCATGCCAGCAAACCAAGACTCAACCTAATTGCAGTTTCAGCCTCTCCCAGGAGTGGAATTTAAAATTAACAAGTCTCAAAGATTTTGATCAACACTAGTGAGGTAATTTGCATGATAGACCCCTGACCTTCCCCTAAAGGAAGGTGATCTTACCTGAAATGATCTTTTCTTTTATGACTTCCTTGTCCCTGCCTCCTCCTGTCTATAAGAGCCTTTCATTTTGTACTCCTCAGAGCTTCAGTTTGCTAGATGAGATGCTGCCCAATTCATGAACTGTTAAATAAAACCAATTAGATCTTCAAATTTACTCAGTTTAAAACCAGTAACCAAAGGGTTAATGGGACTAATAAGTGCAACTGCAGACTAATAAACACAACCGCAACTTTTATCCAGGCCATTTTCATTTGCCTTTAAATTTCCCTGACTCCCCTCCTTCGAGGAGGAAGATTTGAATTTTCCCTTCTGTCTCCTTGTTTGGATGCCTTTCAAATAAACTCTTTCCTTGCTGCATATTCCATGTCTCACTGATTATCTTTATTGTGCATTGGGCACGTGAACTTGGGTTTGGTTAAAAATTGGTGAGCCAGCCAGGAGCTCTTTACTCATGGTTTGTCAGTCCACAGCTGGTAATGGGAGTCTGATGACAAGTCCGAGCAGCTGCCTAGGCTCTTGTTTCAGGGACCATCTCTGGGACCCCGCACCAACTGGGCACTGCTGACCTAATTTAACTCTTGTGGCAAGGAAATGGCTTTTGGATTTGGTTTATACAAACATTTCTTGGTGAGTACTTTGTGTGTGACAGTATGTGAGCTTATTTCTTCCTCCTGTTTGGCTTGATTCTCTCAGATTTCTTCCTCCCATTCATTTGCCTCCAAATAGGGGGTTTTAGTTCTTTAAGCCTCCTTTTCTTGCTTCATTAAGGAAATGCTGACTAGGAAGCTGTTTTGTTCAGTCAATAAAGTTCTGACTTTTAGGGAGGAACCAGAAACTAAGAAGCCATTTGGTTTAGTCAGTGAAGTCCCAACTTTTGGGGAGGAACCAGTACTCACAGAGATACTCTGGGCTTCATTTGGTTTGTTGATGAAGCTTTCGGTATCTTGGAATAAAGCTGATTGTGTTCTAACTGGAAGATGAGAAATGACAATTTGATCCCTACATGCAGCCCTTTGGCCTGTATGCTCCAAAATAGGGCAATCATTTTTTGCAACATGCCTTGGCCACAATATCCACTAGACTCTGGAGAAAAATATCAATTAATGGATCCATAAATTATAATACCATCTGTGCAGCCACACCCCAGCAGACCCTAAACCTAGGGTGGGTGATGGTCAAGGGAAGCCAAAGACCCAGAGACAGAAATTGAGACAGGTTTATTTGGGGAATTATGTACAGGGAGACCAGGAGCAGTTGACTGACTAGATAAAGCATCTGCTGCTGGGATCTACATGCAGCAAGTTTTTATATCATAGCAACTTAACCCAGCAACTATCAGTGGCCCTTCCCCTCCTTGCTCAGCCAGCATTTCCGAGGAGATCAAGGCCTGCCACCTGGTCACTCTTCATTATGAGGGAGATGCTCCAGGTTGGTCACCTCCAGAACCCCTGACCTTCAACACTAAACAACACATTCTGCTGCATATTCTGCTTGATGGGAAGATAGAGGGAGGACAGGATCTCTACATTTTCAAGATAGTGATTAACAGGGGCATTCAGGGTATGCTTGCACAAACTTAGCTACCCAGCATGTACCATACACCATCTTGCAATTAGATTTGTTTTATAAAAGGGCAAGAGGGGCACCTGGGTAGCTCAGTCGTTAGGCGTCTGCCTTCAGCTCAGGTCATGATCCCAGGCTCCTGGGATCGAGCCCCGCATCGGGCTCCCTGCTCAGCGGGAAGCTTGCTTCTCCCTCTCCCACTCCCCCTTGCTTGTGATCCCTCTCTCGCTGTCTCTCTGTGTCAAAAAATAAATAAAAATCTTTAAAAATATATATATATAAAAGGGCAAGATTTGGAAATTGGGCCTTTAAGATTTTGTTTGCATCTTGATTGTGTATTTATACGTGTGTCCATGTATGTTGTAAATGTGAGCTATTTTCTCTACCTCTGGATGCTATAGCTAAAATTAATTGGTAAAAGTGCTCTAATTAGTTGGTTTAAAGGCAAGCATTTGTAAAAATTGGGCATTCTAAAACTCAGATATATAGAAACTAACCCAAATGTTTTTCAAGTTCAAGTGATCTTAGAAAATATTTGGTATGAAAACTAATTTAAGGTTGTTGGCTTAATTAAAATGGGCATGTCTTTAGAATTATCAGCATTAAATATGAAACTTTTACTTTACCTGTGTTTACTGAAAGTCAAATAAGTTTATGCTACCTCCATTGCAAAATTTGTCAGAAAAGAAAAAAAACCTTGAACATTGTCTAATGCCTCATGAAGTTTTGTAAGTAGTCTAAGAACAAATAAACAGATGTAAATTTTAATAAACATAATTAAGACTACTGGAAATAATAAGGGAAACAACTGTATGTAAGGAAACTGAGACTGGTTACAGAAAGGAAAAACTTACAACAAAATTTGAACGTATAAAGGAAAGTTGTAGAAGGTTTGTGAAAAGGAAATCTTTGGAAACAAATTGTGTGTGTAGTTGGGACTAAGATTATGGAGAGTAGCATGTAAAAAAAAAAAAAGTTTATTAGGAAGTGATCAACACCTAGGAAAGAGAAGGGGGAGAAAGAGAGCAAGATTAGGCAGAAGCTGAGCAGTGATACGTAACAACAGAAACCTTAGCTGATACTCAGGAGTTCCAAAAGTTGGATTACCCATCAAAAACATCCTAAATTGGGGCAAAAGTGCTAGAGTTTTATAACAGTCATTAAATGTGACCACCTGAAAAGAGGGCATGCCCTTGGCAAGGCAGCTGTCTTCAGTCCAGACAATCCCTGATGCCATCTGAAAGTTGAGAACTGTTAGCAGCATTTCTACAGCTGAGAGTTCTTCATTCCTGATGGAGATCCTGATCAGCATATCACAGCATCCACCACAAGAACTCAGATCCATGTACTTCCCTGGATGTACTTGTCTCAATAAGTATATAACAACATAAGAGATAACATGGAGGAAAAAGAAGGGACTGCATAATTTAAAAAAGAATTATCTTGTTGGAATAAATGAGTTGGAATATCAGAAGTACACTGATATAAGATTGGCATTTGGTGTTTCTGTTAAAATGACACTCTTAGATCATTGGTCTAAATTGTAAACAAGTTTTTCTTCATCTTTACTCTGCATAAAAAAACAAACTTTCTATGTTCTGTCTTTATTGGGTCTTTGATTACTTAAAGTTGAATCTTCTCGATATTGAAAGAGCTAAATTTTGTTAACAATTATATAACCTGATGCATTTTCCTTTAGAATCTCTTATTACCACCTTGGCTAAATAGGTAATTAGGTTTTGTAATGATCTATGATCTTATCTAAGCATGTGCTTTAAAACCTTTTGATATTTCAGACAAAATTACCAAAATTCAACTTTAAAATGAAGTATTTTTCACAAATCAGGCTTATTTATTTTGTATGTCAAAGCACATGGGAAGCATTGTCAAATAAGTGATAAACATTCTTAGGTTATATTATATGGTTGAATTCTTTTTTTTAATTTAATTTTATTATATTATGTTAGTCACCATACATCATTAGTTTTTGATGTAGTGATCCACGATTCATTGTATGCATATAACACCCAGTGCTCCATGCAGTATATGTCCTCCTTAATACCCATCACCGGGCTAACCCATCCCCCAGGCCCCCTCCCCTCTAAAACCCTCAGTTTGTTTCTCAGAGTCCATAGTCTCTCATGGTTCATCTCTCCCTCCGATTGCCCCCCCCTTCATTTTTCCCTTCCTTCAACTAATGTCCTCCATGCTATTCCTTATGTTCCACAAATAGAGCGAAACCATATGATAATTGACTTTCTCTGATTGACTTATTTCACTTATAATCTCCTTCAGTCCCATCCATGTTGATGTAAAAGTTGGGTATTCATCCTTTCTGATGGCTAAGTAATATCCCATTGTATATATGGAACACATCTTCTTTATCCATTCATCTGTTGAAGGGCATCTCGACTCTTTCCACAGTTTGGCTATTGTGGACATTGCTGCTATGAACACTGGGGTGCATATGGCCCTCATTTTCACTACATCTGTGTCTTTGGGGTAAATACTCAGTAGTGCAATTGCTGGGTCATAGGGTGGCTCTATTTTTACTTTTTGAGGCACCTCCACACTGTTTTCCAAAGTGGCTGTACCAACTCGCATTCCCACCAACAGTGTAAGAGGGTTCCCCTTTCTGAACAACCTCTCCAACATTTGTTGTTTCTTGCCCTGTCAAATTTTGCCATTCTAACTGGTGTAAGGTGGTATCTCAATGTGTTTTTCATTTGAATTTCCCTGATGGCTAATGATGATGAATATTTTTTCATGTGTCTGTGAGCCATTTGTATGTCTTCTTTGGAGAAGTGTCTGTTCATGACTTCTGTCCATTTTTTGACTTGATTATTTGTTTTTGGGGTGTTGAGTTTGAGAAGTTCTTTATAGATCTTGGCTACCAGCCCTTTATCTGTAGTGTCATTTGCAAATATCTTCTTCCATTCTGTGAGTTGCCTCTTTGTTTTGTTGACTGTTTCCTTTGCTGTGCAGAAGGTTTTTATCTTGATGAAGTCCCAAAAGTTCATTTTTGATTTTATTTCCCTAAGCTTTGGAGATGTATCATGAAAGAAGTTGCAGTGGCCGATGTCAAAGAGGTTACTGCCTATGTTCTCCTCTAGGATTTTGATGGATTCCTGTCTCTCATTGAGGTCTTTTATCCATTTTGAGAGTATCTTTCTTGTAGGGTGTTAGAGAATGGTCCAGTTTCATTCTTCTGCATGTGGCTGTCCAATTTTCCCAGCACCATTTATTGAAGAGACTGTCTTTTCTCCATTGCATATTTTTTCCTGCTTTGTCAAAGATTATTTGACCAAAGAGTTGAGGGTCCATATCTGAGCTCTCTATTCTGTTCCATTGGTCTATATGTCTGTTTTTGTGCCAGTACCATGCTGTCTTGGTTATCATGGCTTTGTAATATAGTTTGAAATCAGGCAATGTAATACACCTAGCTTTGTTTTTCTTTTTCAACATTTCCTCAGTGATTCAGGGTCTTTTCTGTTTCCATAGAAGTTATAGGATTGTTTGTTCCAGTACTTTGAAAAATATCATTGGAATTTGGATCGGGATGGCATTGAAGGTATAGATTGCTCTGGGTAGCATAGACATTTTAACAATGTTTATTCTTCTGATTCATGAGAATGGAATGTTTTTCCATATTTTTGTGTCTTCTTCAATTTCTTTCATGAGTGTTCTGTAGTTCCTAAAGTATAGATCCTTCACCTCTTTAGTTAGGTTTATTCCAAGGTATCTTATGGTATCTTATGGATTTAGTGCATTGTAAATGGAATCCCTTCTCTAATTTCTCTTTCTACATTTGCATTGTTGTGTATAAGGGGGCAACTGATTTCTGTGCATTGATTTTGCATCCTGCCACATTACTGAATTGCTGGATGAGTTCTAGTCATTTGGGGGTGGAGTCTTTTGGGTTTTCCACATAAAGTATCATGTCGTCTGCTAAAACAGAGAGTATGACTTCTTCTTTGCCAATATGAATACCTTTTATTTCTTTTTGTTGTCTGATTGCTGTTGCTAGGAATTCTAGTACTATGTTGAACAATAGTGGCGAGAGTGGGCATCCTTGACGTGTTCCTGATCTGAAGGGAAAGGCTCTCAGCTTTTCCCCATTGAGGATGATATTCACTGTGGGTTTTTCATAGATGGATTTTATGAACTTGAGGAATGTTCCCTCTATTCCTATACTCTGAAGAGTTTCAATGAGGAAAGGATGCTGTATTTTGTCAAATGCTTTTTCTGCATCAATTGAGAGGACCATATGGCTCTTCTCTCTCCTCTTATTAATGTGCTCTATCACATTGATTGGTTTGTGAATTTTGAACCACCCTTGCATCCCGGGGATAAATCCTACTAGGTTGTGGTGGAAGATCCTTTTAATGTATTGTTGGATCCTATTAGCTAGGATTTTATTGAGGATTGAGATCCTTTTAATGTATTGTTGGATCCTATTAGCTAGGATATTCATCAGGGATATAGGTCTAAATTCTCCTTTTTGATGGGGTCTTTGCCTGGTTTGGGGATTAAGGTAATGCTGGCCTCATAGATGAGTTTGGAAGTTTTCCTTCTGTTTCTCTTTTTTGAAACAGCTTCAGTAGAATAGGTATTATTTCTTCTTTGAATGTCTGGTAGAATTCCCCAGGGAATCCGTCAGGCCCTGGACTCTTGTTTTTTGGGAAGTTTTGGATCACTGCTTCAATCTCGTTACTGGTTATTGGCCTATTCAGGTTGTCAATTTCTTCCTGTTTCAGTCTTGGCAGCTTATAGGTTTCCAGGAAGGCCTCCATTTCATCCAGATTGCTCAGTTTATTGGCATATAGTTGTTGATAATAATTTCTAATACTTGTTTCTATTTCCTTGGTGTTAGTCATGATCTGTCCCCTTTCATTCATTATTTTATGAATTTGGATCCTTTCCTTTTCTTCTGGATGAGTCTGGCCAGTGGCTTCTTGATCTTATTAATTCTTTCAAGGAACTGGCTTCTAGTTTTGTTGATATGGGCTACTGTGTTTCTGGTTTCTAATTCATTGATCTCTGCTCTAATCTTAATTATTTCTCTTCTAATGCGTGGCTTAGGCATCGTTTCTTACTTTTTCTCTAGTTCTTTAAGGTGTAGAGTTAGTTGGTGAATTCAGGACTTTTCTATTTTTTTGAGTGAGGCTTGGATGGCTATGTATTTCCCCCTTAGGACTGCCTTTGCAGTATCCCATAGGTATTGTTTGTTTGTTTGTTTGTTGTTTGTTTGTTTTCCCTTGGTTTTGGACCGATGTGTTTTTGTTCTCATTGGTTTCCATGAATTGTTTAAGTTCTTTGATTTCCTGGTTGACCCAAACATTCTTGAGCAGAGTGGTCTTTAGCTTCCAAGTGTTTGAATTTCTGCCAATTTTTTTCTTGTGATTGAGTTCCAGTTTTAAAGCACTGTGGTCTGAGAATATGCAGGAAATAATCTCAATCTTTTGGCATTGGTTGAGACCTGATCTGTGACCCAGTATATGGTCTATTCTGGAGAAAGTTCCATGTGCGCTCGAGAAGAGTGAGTATTCTGTTGTTTTAGGGTGGAATGTTCTGTAAATATCTATGAGGTCCATCTGGTCCAATGTATCATTCAAAGCTCTTGTTTCATTGTTGATTTTCTGCTTAGATGATCTGCCCATTGCTGAGAGTGGAGTATTGAGGTCTCCTACAATTAACTTATTGTTATCGACATGACTCTTTATTTTGGTTAACAGCTGGCTTATGTAGATGGCTGCTCCCATGTTGGAGGCATAGATATTTACAATTGTTAGATCTTGTTGGACAGACCCTTTAAGAATGATATAGTGTCCTTCTGTGTCTCTAACTAGAGACTTTAGTTTAAAATCTAATTTGTCTGATATAAGAATTGCTACCCCAGCTTTCTTTTGAGGTCCGCTGGCATGGAAGATGGATCTCCATCCCTTCATTTTCAGTCTGGATATATCTTTAGGTTCAAAATGAGTCTCTTCTAGACAGCATATGGATGGGTCTTGTCTTTTTATCCAATCTGCAACCCTGTGCCTTTTTGTGGGAGCATTTACTCCATTCACGTGGAGAGTACTTATTGAAAGATAGGAATTAATTGTCCTCATGTTGCCTATGAAGGCATTGTTTTTATAGATTGTCCCTGTAAATTTCTGTTGTATATCACTCTTGGGGTCTTTCTCCTTTTATAGAACCCCCCTTAATATTTCTTGCAGGGCCGGCTTAGTGGTCACATATTCTTTCAGCTTCTGCCGGTCGTGGAAGCTCTGCATCTCTCCATCCATTCTAAATGAAAGCCTTGCCAAATAAAGTATTCTTGGCTGCATGTTCTTCTCGTTTAGTACCCTGAATATGTCTTGTCAGCCCTTTCTGGCTTGCCAGATCTCTGTGGTTAGGTCTGACGTTATTCGGCTGATGTTCCTCCCTCTGTACATAAGGAATATCTTCCCCCTAACTGCCCTTAACATGGTTTCTTGGTTTTAAGATTTGCCAGTTTGCCTATTACATGCCGGGGCATTGGCCTGTTTTCCTTGATTTTGAGAGGGGTCCTCTCTGCCTCTAGGACACGAATGTTTGTTTCATTCCCCAGATTAGGAAAGTTCTCAGCTACGATTTGTTCAAATATATCTTCTAGTCCTCTCTCTCTCTCCACTCCTTCCGGGATTCCAATAATTCTGACATTGGAATGCTTCATGGTGTCACTTATTTCCTGATTCTATTTTCATGGATTCTGAGTTGTTTTTCCCTGGCCTCCTCTTTGCCCTTTTTATCTATTAAATTGTCTTCCAGGTCACTTATTCATTCTTTTGCCTTGCTTACCCTACCTGTTACATTATCTAGATTAGATTGGATCTCATCGATAGCATTTTTAAGTTCTGCCAATTCAGCTTTCATTTCTGCCCTTAGAGACTCTGTGTTGCCCTTAATTGATTTCTCCATTCTAGCCATTGTCTTCACAATTGCTAGCCTGAATTCCATCTCCGACATCTTGGTTATACCTGACTCCATTTGTAAATCTGTGGCATAAGTCATAATCTCTGAGTCTTTCCTGTTTTGGGAGCTCCTCCTCCTAGTCATTCTGTTGAGGGGTGGTTGAGGGAATGTATAGAGTCCAAATTATTGACCAGAACCCAAGCAAGATGCACCTGTTTTTTTGGGACCTTAGGGTTGCTGGCCTCTT
The DNA here is from genome assembly GCF_964656455.1 of Halichoerus grypus. NCBI lineage: Eukaryota > Metazoa > Chordata > Mammalia > Carnivora > Phocidae > Halichoerus > Halichoerus grypus. The sequence goes on from NC_135727.1 coordinate 85,353,772, forward strand.
GTTCTCCCAGCCTGTCTTCTGGGGGAGGGGCCTGATGCGCTGCTATTCAGGCAACCCTGCTTGGGCAGAGTTGCCCTATCTCCTGTGGCAGGGGATGGGCTCAGTGGGAACCAGTTTTTGGGGCTTTTGTTCTCTGGTGTCTTTCTCTGGAGGCTTTCCCCGTCTCTTCCAAGAGTCAGAGCATAAGAGACCATTTCCAACCCTCTGCCTCAGAGCAGAGAGATTGCAGTCCGTTCTTCAGTGAACTCTGCAGGCCACACTGTCTCCGTTTTTGTCTGTGCTGCTATAAACTGCAGCTTCCAGGATTGTGTGCCTCTCCACAGTGCTCCCAGTCCTTGCCTCCAGGTCGGGGCAAGTCTCTGCCCTTTGTGCTTCTAAAACCGTCAGCAGCCCCCAGTTCACAACCACCGTCCCCCGCTCTGGTTTCCATCTGAAGTCCTTTCCCAGCCACTACTGGTCTGCGAGTCTGTGCCCTGTCCCCAGTGCGGGAGGCTATTTTTCACCAACAGTGCAGGATGCCAACAGCCAGGCTCCCTCCCGCTGCCGCTTATCCTCCGATATCTGCATGCGGAATCACAGCTCCCCACTTCGTATATCGAAACCAACCACCTGTGATATTCTGTTTGTAGAGATCCAGATCTTCTTACATCTCAGGCTGATTTCATGGGTGTTCAGAGTGGTCTGGTAGATATCCAGCTCAATTCCAGGCACCAGTTGGAATGGGGTGCCCTACTCCTCTGCCATCTTTTCTGCCCCCCCCTTTTTTTAATTTCTCTTCTTTCTTTTTTCAACCAACTTCTTGTCTTATCAATTCCTTTTATAAAATCTTTTATAATTTTCATCTTTACAGTCATATTCCATCCCTTCATCGTATTTACCCTTATTTTTGTACATATGTAAGTTTTTCTTGCTTTAAAATTTTCCGAAGCAGTTTCTTCTAACAGACCAAAATACACCCAAATCTAGTGTGTGGAACTGATCTATTCATCTGCCTGATCATATTTGATCATATTCTTTTTTTTTTTAACTTTTTCTTTTTCTTTTTTTTTTCTTTCTTTCCCTTTCTTTTTCACCAGTTTCAGGTCTCTTCTGATTTGTTTAGTGTATATTTTTCTGGGGTCGTTGTTACCCTGTTAGCATTTTGTTCTCTCATTCATCTGTTCTCCTCTGGACAAAATGACAAGACGGAAAAAATCACCTCAGAAAAAAGAACAAGAGGCAGTACCAGCAGCTAGGGACCTAATCAATACATACATTAGTAAGATGTTGGAACTAGACTTCAGAATGACGATTTTAAAGATACTAGCTGGGCTTGAAAAAAGCATGGAAGATACTAGATAAACCCTGTCTGGAGAAATAAAAGAACTAAAATCTAACCAAGTCGAAATCAAAAAGGCTATTAATGAGGTGCAATCAAAAATGGAGGCTCTAACTGCTAGGATAAATGAGGCAGAATAGGGAATTAGTGATATAGAAGACCAAATGATGGAAAATAAAGAAGCTGAGAAAAAGAGAGATAAAGAACTACTGGATCATGAGGGCAAAATTTGAGAGAAAAGTGATACCATGAGACAAAACAATATTAGAATAATTGGGATCCCAGAAGAAGAAGAAAGAGAGAAAGGGGCACAAGGTATATTGGAGCAAATAATAGCAGAGAACTTCCCTAATTTGGGGAAGGAAACAGGCATCAAAATCCAGGAGGCACAGAGAACCCCCCTCAAAATCAATAAAAATAGGTCAACACCCTGACATCTAATAGTAAATCTTATGAGTCTCAGAGACAAAGAGAAAATCGTGAAAGTAGCTCAGGACAAGAGGTCTGTAACCTACAATGGTAGAAATATTAGATTGGCAACAGACCTATCCACAGAGACTGGGCGGGCCAGAAGGGACTGGCATGATATCTTCAGAGCACTAAACGAGAAAAATATGCAGCCAAGAATACTATATCCGGCTGGGTTGTCATTGAAAATAGTAGAAGATATAAAAAGCTTCCAGGACAAACAAAAACTAAAGGAATTTGGAAACATGAAACCAGCCCTACAAGAAATATTGAAAGGGGTCCTCTAAGCAAAGAGAGTGCTTAAAAGTAACAGACCAGAAAGGACACAGACAATATACAGTAACAGTCACCTTACAGGCAATACAATGGCACAAAATTCATATCTTTCAATAGTTATCCTGAATGTAAATGGGCTAAATGCCCCACTCAAAAGACACAGAGTATCAGATTGGATTAAAAAACAAGACTCATTGATATGCTGTCTGCAAGAGACTCGTTTTAGACCCAAAGACACGTCCAGATTGAAAGTGAAGGGGTGGAAAACAATTTACCACGCTAATGGACACCATAAGAAAACTGGGGTGACAATCCTTATATCAGACAAATTAAATTTTAAACCAAAGACTATAATAAGAGATGAGGGAGGACACTATATCATACTTAAAGGGTCTATCCAACAAGAAGATCTAACAATTGTAAATATCTATGCCCCTAACATGGGAGAAGCAAATTATATAAGCCAATTAATAACAAAATCAAAGAAACACATCAACAATAATACAATAATAGTAAGGGACTTCAACACCCCCCTCACTGAAATGGACAGATCATCTAAGCAAAAGATCAACAAGGAAATAAAGACATTAAATGATGCAATGGAACAAATGTACTTCACAGATATATTCAGAACATTCCATCCCAAAGCAACAGAATACACATTCTTCTCCAATGCCCATTGAACATTCTCCAGAATAGATCACATCCTAGGTCACAAATCAGCTCTCAACTGGTACCAAAAGATTGGGATCATTCCCTGCATATTTTTGGACCACAATGCTTTGAAACTAGAACTCAATCACAAGAGGAAAGGCAGAAAGAACTCAAATACATGGAGGCTAAAGAGCATCCTACTAGAGAATGAATGGGTCAACCAGGAAATTAAATAAGAATTTAAAAAATTCATGGAAACAAATGAAAATGAAAACACAACTGTTCAAAACCTTTGGGATGCAGCAAAGGCAGTCCTAAGAAGAAAGTATATAGCAATACAAGCCTTTCTCAAGAAACAAGAAAGGTCTCAAAGTAAAGACGGCAGAGGAGTAGGGGACCCTATTTCAACTGGTCCCCAGAATTGAGCTGGATATCTACCAGACCACTCTGAGCACCCACGAAACCAGCCTGAAATGTAAGAAGATCTGGATCTCGACAAGTAGAATATCGCAGGTGGTTGGTTTTGAGGTACGACGCAGGGAGCCATGATTCCACAGGCAGATATCGGAGGATAAATGGCAGTAGGAGGGTGCCTGGCCGTGGGGATCCTACACCGCCAGTGAGCGACAGCCTCGCGTGCTGGGGACGTGGCACAGACTCACAGACTGGTAGCGGCGGAGAAAGGACTTTAGGGCAGCCCCTGGGGTGGAAACCCAGAACGGAGGGGTCGCACGGGCGAACTGGGAGCAGCTGGCGGTTGTAGAAGCACAAAGGGCAGAGATGTGCTCCGACCTGGAGCAGGACTGGGGGCGCTGCGGAGGGGTTCACCACCCAGGACGCTGCAGTTTATAGCAGCACGGACAGAAACGGAGACACTGTGGCCTGGAGAGCTCACTGAAGAATAGACTACAGTCTGTCTGCTCTGAGGCAGAGGGTTGGAAATGGTCTCTTCTGCTCTGACTTACGGAAGAGACCCAGAAAGCCGCCAGGGAAAGCCGCCAGAGAAAAAAAGCCCCAAAAACTGATTCCCACTGAGCCCATTCCCCGCCACGGGGGCGCAGGGCAACTCCGCCCGAACAGTGTTGCCTGAGTAACAGCGCGGCAGGCCCCTCCTGCAGAAGATAGGCTGGGAGAACAAGAGGCCAGCAACCCTAAGGTCCCAAGAAAACAGGTGCATCTTGCTTGGGTTCTGGTCAATAATTTGGACTCTATACATTCCTTCAAACACCCATCAACAGAATGACTAGGAGGAGGAGCTCCCAAAATAGAAAAGACTCAGAGATTATGACTTATGCTGCAGATTTACAAATGGATACAGATATAACCAAGATGTCGGAGATGGAATTCAGGCTAGCAATTGTGAAGACAATGGCTAGAATGGAGAAATCAATTAATGGCAACATAGAGTCTCTAAGGGCAGAAATAAAAGGTGAATTGGCAGAACTTAAAAATGTTATCAATGAGATCCAATCCAATCTGGATAATCTAACAGCTAGGGTAAATGAGGCAGAAGAGAAAATAAGCAACCTGGAAGACAATATAATAGATAAAAAGGGCAAAGAGGAGGCCAGGGAAAAACAACTCAGAATCCATGAAAATAGAATCAGAGAAATAAGTGACACCATGAAGCGTTCCAATGTCAGAATAATTGGAATCCCAGAGGGAGTGAAGAAAGAGAGATTGCTTTGGTACAGAGAGAAGAACATCAGAATAACGTCAGACCTATCCACAGAGACATGGCAAGCCAGAAAGGGCTGGCAAGACATATTCAGGGTACTAAATGAGAAGAACATGCAGCCAAGAATACTTTATCTGGCAAGGCTGTCATTTAGAATGGATGGAGAGATGCAGAGCTTCCACGACTGGCAGAAACTGAAAGAATATGTGACCACTAAGCCGGCCCTGCAAGAAATATTAAGGGGGGTTCTATAAAAGGAGAAAGACCCCAAGAGTGATATACTACAGAAATTTACAGGGACACATATAAAAACAACGTCTTCACAGGCAACATGACGACAATTAATTCATATCTTTCAATAATCACTCTCAACGTGAATAGCCTAAATGCTCCCATAAAATGGCACAGGGTTGCAGATAGGATAAAAAGACAGGAGCCATCCATATGCTGCCTACAAGAGACTCATTTTGAACCTAAAGATACATCCAGACTGAAAGTGAAGGGATGGAGATCCATCTTCCATGCCAGCGGACCTCAAAAGAAAGCTGGGGTAGCAATTCTTATATCAGACAAATTAGATTTTAAACTAAAGTCTCTAGTTAGAGACACAGAAGGACACTATATCATTCTTAAAGGGTCTGTCCAACAAGATCTAACAATTGTACATATCTATGCCCCCAACATGGGAGCAACCATCTACATAAGCGAACTGTTCACCAAAATAAAGACTCATATTGATAATAATACGTTAATTGTAGGGGACCTCAATACTCCACTCTCAGCAATGGACAGATCATCTAAGCAGAAAATCAACAAGGAAACAAGAGCTTTGAATGATACATTGGACCAGATGGACCTCATAGATATTTATAGAACATTCCACCCTAAAACAACAGAATACTCATTCTTCTCAAGCACACATGGAACTTTCTCCAGAATAGACCATATACTGGGTCACAGATCAGGTCTCAACCGATGCCAAAAGATTGAGATTATTCCCTGCATATTCTCAGACCACAATGCTTTAAAACTGGAACTCAATCACAAGAAAAAAATTGACAGAAATTCAAAGACTTGGAAGCTAAAGACCACTCTGCTCAAGAATGTTTGGGTCAACCAGGAAATCAAAGAAGAACTTAAACAATTCATGGAAATCAATGAGAACGAAAACACATCGGTCCAAAACCTATGGGATACTGCAAAGGCGGTCCTAAGGGGGAAATACATAGCCATCCAAGCCTCACTCAAAAAAATAGAAAAATCCCGAATTCACCAACTAACTCTACACCTTAAAGAACTAGAGAAAAAGCAACAAACGACGCCTAAGCCACGCATTAGAAGAGAAATAATTAAGATTAGAGCAGAAAACAATGAATTAGAAACCAGAAACACAGTAGATCAGATCAATGAAACTAGAAGTTGGTTCTTGAAAGAATTAATAAGATCGATAAACCACTGGCCAGACTTATCCAAAAGAAAAGAGAAAGGACCCAAATTAATAAAATTATGAATGAAAGGGGAGAGATCACAACTAACACTAAGGAAATAGAAATAATTATTAGAAATTATTATGAACAACTATATGCCAACAAACTTAGCAATCTGGATGAAATGGAGGCCTTCCTGGAAACCTATAAGCTGCCAAGACTGAAACAGGAAGAAATTGACAACCTGAATAGGCCAATAACCAGTAACGAGATTGAAGCAGTGATCAAAAACCTCCCCAAAAACAAGAGTCCAGGGCCTAATGGATTCCCTGGGGAATTCTACCAAACATTCAAAGAAGAAATAATACCTATTCTCCTGAAGCTGTTTCAAAAAATAGAAACAGAAGGAAAACTTCCAAACTCATCTATGAGGCCAGCATTACCTTAATCCCCAAACCAGGCAAAGGCCCCATCAAAAAGGAGAATTTCAGACCAATATCCCTGATGAATATGGATTCCAAAATCCTCAACAAAATCCTAGCTAATAGGATCCAACAATACTTTAAAAGGATCATCCACCACAACCTAGTAGGATTTATCCCCGGGATGCAAGGGTGGTTCAAAATTCACAAATCAATCAATGTGATAGAACACATTAATAAGAGGAGAGAGAAGAGCCATATGGTCCTCTCAATTGATGCAGAAAAAGCATTTGACAAAATATAGCATCCTTTCCTGATTAAAACTCTTCAGCATATAGGGACAGAGGGAACATTCCTCAAGTTCATAAAATCTATCTATGAAAAACCCACAGTGAATATCATCCTCAATGGGGAAAAGCTGAGAGCCTTTCTCTTAAGATCAGGAACACGTCAAGAATGCCCACTCTTGCCACTATTGTTCAACATAGTACTAGAATTCCTAGCAACAGCAATCAGAGAAGAAAAAGAAATAAAAGGTATTCATACTGGCAAAGAAGAAGTCAAACTCTCTCTTTTCACAGATGACATGTTACTTTATGTGGAAAACTGAAAAGACTCCACCCCCAAATTACTAGAACTCATGCAGAAATTCAGTAATGTGGCAGGATACAGAATCAATGCACAGAAATCAGTTGCTTTCTTATACACTAGCAATGCAACTGTAGAAAGAGAAATTAGAGAATCGATTCCATTTACAATAGCACCAAAAACCATAAGATACCTCAGAATAAACCTAACCAAAGAGGTAAAGGATCTATACTCTAGGAACTACAGAACACTCATGAAAGAAATTGAAGAAGACACAAAAAGATGGAAAAACATTTCATGCTCATGGGTTGGAAGAATAAACATTGTTAAAGTGTCTGTGCTACCCAGAGCAATCTATACCTTCAATGCCATCCTGATCTAAATTCCAATGACATTTTTCAAAGTACTGGAACAAACAATCCTAAAATTTGTATGGAATCAGAAAAGACCCCGAATCGCCAAGGAAATGTTGAAAAAGAAAAACAAAGCTGGGGGCATCACGTTGCCTGCTTTCAAGCTATATTACAAGGCTGTGAACACCAAGACAGCAAGGTACTGGCACTAAAACAGACACATAGACCAATGGAACAGAATAGAGAGCCCAGATATGGACCCTCAACTCTATGGTCAAATAATCTTCGACAAAGCAGGAAAAGATATGCAATGGGAAAAAAAGACAGTCTCTTCAATAAATGGTGCTGGGAAAATTAGACAGCTATATACAGAAGAATGAAATTCAACCATTCTGTAACACCATACACAAAGATAAACTCAAAATGGATGAAAGACCTCAATGTGAAACCGGAATTGGCCACAGCAACTTTTTTCAAGACATGTCTCCAAAAGCAAGGGAAACAAAACCAAAAATGATCTTTTGGGACTCCGTCAAGATAAAAAGCTTCTGCACAGGAATGAAATGTCAACAAAATAAAGAGGCAGCCCACAGAATGGGAGAAGATATTTGCAAAAGACACTACAGACAAAGGGCTGACATTCAAGAACTATAAAAAACTTCTCAAACTCAAAACCTAAAAAACAAATAATCAAGTCAAAAAATAGGCAGAAGACATGAACAGACACTTCTCGAAAGAAGACATACAAATGGCTAACAGACACATGAAAAAAGGTTCATCATCTTTAGCCATCAGGGAATTTCACATCAAAACCACAATGAAATACCACCTTACACCAGTTAGAATGGCAAAATTTGACAAGGCAAGAAACAACATATGTTGGAGAGGTTGTGGAGAAAGGGGAACCCTCTTACACCATTGGTGGAAATACAAGTTGGTACAGCCACTTTGAAAAACAGTGTGGAAGTGCCTCAAAAAATTAAAAATAGAGCTACCCTATGACCTAGCAATTGCACTACTGGGTATTTACCCCAAAGACACAGATGTAATGAAAAGAAGGGCCATATGCACCTCAATGTTCATAGCAGCAATGTATGCAATAGCCAAACTGTAGAAAGAGCCAAGATGCCCTTCAACAGATGAATGGATAAAGATGTGATCCATATATACCATGGAATATTTCTCAGCCATCAGAAAGGATGAATACCCAACTTTTGCATCAACATGGATGGGACTGGAGATTATGCTAAGTGAAATATTTCAAGCAGAGAAAGTCAATTATCACATGGTTTCACTTATTTGTGTAACATAAGGAATAACATGGAGGACATTAGAAGAAGGAAAGGAAAAATGAAGGGGGGAAATTGGAGGGAGAGATGAACCATGGGAAACTATGGACTCTGAGAAACAAACTGAGGATTTTAGAGGGAAGGGGTCAGGGGATGGGTTAGCCTGGTAATGTGTATTAAGGAGGGCACATATTGCATGGAGCACTTGGTTTTATATGAATACAATGAATCGTGAAACACTACATCAAAAACTAATGATGTACTGTATGGTGACTAACATAACATAATAAAAAAGAAGTTGCTGAGGCTGAAATCAAAGAGGTTGCTCCCTGTGTTCTCCTCTAGGATTTTGATGGATTGTTATCTCACATTTTGGTCTTTCAACCATTTTGAGTTTATTTTTGTGTATAGTGTAAGAAAGTGGTCCAGTTTCATTCTTCTGAATGTTGCTGTCCAATTTTCCCAACAACATTTGTTGAAGAGAATGTCGTTTTTTCATTGCATATTCTTTTCTGCTTTGTCTAAAATTAGTTGACCATAGAGCTGAGGGTCCATTTCTGGATTCTCTATTCTATTCCATTGATCTATTTGTCTGTTTTTGTGCCATTACCATACTGTCTTGATGATTACAGTTTTGTAATACAGATTGAAGCCCAGAATAGTGATGCCTCTAGCTTTGCTTTGTTTTTTCAATGTTCCTGTGGCTATTTGGGGTATTTTCTCATTCCATACAAATTTTAGGATTGTTTGTTCCAGTTCTGTGAAAAATGCTGATGGTATTTTGTAGGGATTGCATTGAATGTGTAGATTGTTTTTGATAGCGTAGACATTTTAACAATACTTGTTCTTCCAATCAATGAGCATGGAAAGTTTTTCCATTTCTTTGTGTCTTCCTCAATTTTTTTCCTAAGTGTTCTAAAGTTTTCTGTGTACAGATCCTTTAACTCTTTGTTTAGCTTTATTCCTAGGTATCTTATAGTTTTTGCTGCAATTGTAAATGGGATCAATTCCTTGATTTCTCTTTCTTCTGCTTCATTGTTAGTGTACAAAAGTGGAACTGAGTTCTGTGAATTGATTTTATGTCCTTTCATAATACGGGATACGACTTTCCTGTATCAGTTGTAGCAATTTTTTGGTGCAGTCTTTTGGGTTTCCTACATAGAATATCATGTCTTCTGCTAAGAGTAAAGGTTGACATATTCTTTGCCAATTGGAATGCCTTTTACTTCTTTTTGTTCTCTGATTGCTGAGGCCAGGACTTCCAGTACTGTATTGAACAACAGTAGTGAGAGTGGACATCCTTGTCTTATTCCTGACCTTAGTGGAAAAGCTCTCAGTTTTTCCCCAGTGATGATATTCACTGTGTGTCTTTCATGTATGGCTTTTATGATATTGAGGTTTGTTCCCTCTATCCCTGCATGGCAGAGAGTTCTAAGGAAAGGATGTTGTATTTTGTCAAATGCTTTTTCTGCATCTATTGGGAGTATCATATGGTTCTTGTCCTTTCTTTTATTAATATAGTGTATCACATTGATTTATTTGTGAATTTTGAACCACCCTGGCAGCCCAAGAATAATTCTCACTTGGTCATGGTGAATAATTCTTTTAAGTACTGCTGGATCCTTTTTGCTAATATCTTGGTGAGAATTTTTGCATCCATGTTTATCAGGAATATTGGTTTCTAATTCTCCTTTCTTTTTTTTTTAAGATTTTATTTATTTATTTGACAGAGAGATACACAGTGAGAGAGGGAACACAAGCAGGGGGAGTGGGAGTGGGAGAAGCAGGCTCCCCACGGAGCAGGGAGCCCGACGCAGGGCTCGATCCCAGGACCCTGGGATCATGACCTGAGCCGAAGGCAGATGCTTAATGACTGAGCCACCCAGGCGCCCCTCTAATTCTCCTTTCAAGTGGAGTCTTTGTCTCCTTTGGTGATCAAGTAATGCTGGCCTCATAGAACGAGTTTGAAAGGTTTCCTTCCATTTCTATTCTTTGAAACATCTTCAGAAGAATAAGTATTAATTCTTCTTTAAATGTTTGGTAGAATTCCCCTGGGAAGCCATCCAGCCCTGGACTCTTATTTGTTGGGAAATTTTTGATTACTGCTTCAATTTCATTTCTGGTTAGGGGTCTGTTCAGGTTTTCTATTTCTTCCTGTTTCAGTTTTGGTAGTGAATATGTTTCTAGGATTTTATCCATTTCTTCCAGATTGCCTAATTTTTTGGCATAAAATTTTTCATAATATTCTCTTATAACTGTTCATATTTCTTCAGTGTTGGTTGTGATCGCTCCACTTTCATTCATGATTTTATTTGGGTCCTTATTTTATCTTCTTGATTAAGTCTGGCTAGCCATTTTCAATCTTCTTAATTCTTTCAAAGACCCAACTGCTAGTTTCGTTGATCTGTTCTACATTGTTTTTATTTCTATATCATTGATTTCTGCTCTAATCTTTATTATTTCACTTCTGCTGGATTTCAGCTTCACTGGTTGTTATTATTATATCTCCTTTAAGTGAATGATTAGGTTGTGTATTTGAGACTTTTCTTGCTTCTTGAGGAAGGCCTGTATTGCTATATACTTCCCTCTTAAGACTGTATTTGCTGCATCCCAAGGGTTTTAAACTGCAATGTTTTCATTTTCATTTGCTTCCATGTATTTTTTTAATTTGTCTTTAATCTCCTGGTTGAATCATTTATTAGTGTGATTTTCTTTTACCTCTATGTATTTGTTGTCCTTCCAAATTTTTTCTTGTGGTTGACTTCAAGTTTTATAGTGTTGTGGTCTGAAAATACACATCGTATGATCCTTTTGTACTGGTTGAGATCTGATTTGTAAACCATTATGTGATCTATTCTTGAGAATGTTCCATGTGCACTCAAAAAGAATGTGTATTTTGCTGCTTTAGGATGAAGTGCTCTGAATATATCTGTTAAGTCCATCTGGTCCAGTGGGTCATTCAAAGCTCTTGTTTCCTTGTTGATCTTCTGCTTAGATGATCTGTTCATTGCTGTGAGTCGGGTGTTAAAGTCCCCTACTATTGTTGTATTATTATCCGTGTGTTTCTTTAATTTGGTTATGAATTGGTTTATATATTTGGCTGCTCCCAATTTAAGAGGCATAAACTTTTTACAATTGTTAGATCTTCTTGTTGGATAGAACCCTTTATTATGATATAGTGTCCTTCTTCATTTATTACAGTCTTTGGTTTAAATCTAGTTTGTTTGATATAAAGATGGCTACTCCAGCTTTCTCTTCATGTTCAGTAGCATGATAAATGTTTCTCCACCCCCTCATTTTCAATTAGAGGTGTCTTTGGGTCTGCAATGAGTATCTTGTATGCAGAATATTGATTTTTTTTTATCCATTCTGATATCCTATGTCTTTTGATTAGAGCATTTACATTCAGAGTAATTATTGAAAAATATGAATTTAAAGCCATTGTATTACCTGCAAAGTTGCTGTTCCTGTAGATTGTCTCTGTTCCTTTCTAGTCTTTGTTACTTTTGGGCTCTCTCTCCGCTCAAAGGATCCCCTTTAATATTTCTTGCAGGACTGGTTTAGTGTTCACAAATTCCCTTAGTTTTTGTTTGTCCTGGAAAGAGTTTATCTCACTTTCTATTCTGAGTGACAGCCTTGCTTGATAAAATACTCTTGGCTGCATATTTTTCTTATTTAGTACATTGAATATATCATGCCAGTCCTTTCTGTCCTACCAGGTCTCTGTGGACAGGTCATCTGCCAGCCTTATGTGTCTACCCTTTTAAGTTAAGGACCTCTTGTCTGAGCTGCTTCCAGGATTTTCTCTTTATCTTTGAAAGTTGCTTTACTGTAATATATCAAGGTGTTGGCCTATTTTTGTTGATTTTGAGGAAGGTTCTCTGTGCCTCCTGGATATGAATGCTTGTTTACTTCTCCAGATTAGGGAAGTTCTCAGCTGTAATTTGTTGAAATAAGCCTCCGCCCCTTTCTTCTGGTCATCATCTTCTGGGTCCATATAATATGGATATTATTTTGATTTGGGGATGTCTGAGTTCTCTAACTCTCCCTTCATGATCTAATAGTTTTCTTGCCCTCTTCTTTTCAGCTTCCTTATTTTCCATCATTTTATCTTCTATATCACTGATTCACTCTTATACTTTGTTCATTCTTGTTTTTATGGCCTCCACTTGGGAATGCATCTTGGTAATAGTATTTTTAATTTCGGCCTGACTAGATTTTAGTTCCTTTATATCTACAGTAAGGGATTCTCTAGTCTTCTAATTTTTTTTCAAGCCCAGCTAGTAGCTTTATAATTGTTGTTAATTCTAGTTCAAACATCTTACTTCTATCTGTATAGATTAAATCCCTGGCTGTGTGTAGTACCTGCTGTTCTTTCCTTTGTGGTGAATTTATCTGTCTCGTCATTTTGTAAAGAAAAGAAAGTAAGAAAGAAAACAGACCAGCAAAAACAACAAAAGCAACAACAAGAACAACAACAAAAACTTCAGGAAGTGTTTCTGGTATATGGTGTATACACTCTGCTGTTGTGTTTTGGCTGCTATTTCCCGCTGGTCTGTCATCTGCAAAGTTCTTCCTTGCTTTTAGTGGGGAGTGTTTGGACCTTTAATTAGGCGTGCTTTGTTTGTTTCTCAAGATAAGCCTGGAAAAGAAAGGAAAAAAGAAAAAAAAAAAAAAAAGCCTGATCCAAGATAACTGTAAGGAAAAGGAACAAAAATGCAAATAAACAGACAAAAAAGATAAGCATGATTCTTAAGAATAAGAAAAAAAGAAGGAAAAAAAGGAAGGAAAGAAAAAAAGAGAAAAAATAAGAAGCATGATCTGAATAATAAGGGAAGGAAACAAACCAACAAATGAACAAAAATTATAAGCCTGTTACCAAAAAATAAGTTAGAAAAAAGGAAAAGAAACAAACAGGGTTTTAGAGGGGATGGGGGAGGCGGGATTGGTTAGCCCAGTGATGGGTATTAAGGAGGGCACATACTGCATGGAGCACTGGGTGTTATACGAAAACAATGGATTGTGGATCACCACATCAAAAACCAATGATGTATCATATGGTGACTAACATAACATAATAAAATTTAAAAAAAAGAAATATATATAGAAATAAAAAATAAAAAAATAAATAGAAAAATTCAAAATTTAAAAATTTTAAAAAATAAAAAAAAAGATTTAAAAAAGCAAGCTTGGTCCTATTTCCACCAGAAGCTAACCTTTTGGAGCATTCTTTAATCAGTAGACTTGGTACATGCAGGAGGCTTGTGTTGGTCTTCTGAGAGAGATGCCTGCTGGGCTGTCTCACAAGCAGGACTTGCCCTTAAAGTACATAAAACTAAAAAACCCAAAACAAAACAACAACAACAACAACAAAAAAAAAAACAAGTGGACTTACCCTTTTATAGATTCCCCTGACAGGTATAGTGGGGTGGGTTTTAGTGTAGGGGACGCCAGCCTCGCTGGAGGTGCTATGTTTCTCTCTGAAGTCCAACTGTGCTGGTGGGTGGGGAGGAGGGAGAAGCGGTGGAAGAGAAAGTTGGTGTCACCCCGCCTCCTTGTCCCCAAGGAGGGGAACTCCTGGCCACCACTGTTCAGGAGGCCCTCACAGAAAAGCAAACAATCTCTTATGTCCTGGGCTTTTGTCAGTTCCCTGCCCTTAACCTGTCTGTTCCTGGACCATGGGCATGCCCGGCACCAAATATCTCCTTCATTTTATCTCTGGCTGGTGGCTGGGATTCAAAACTCCAAGTTTTAAAGGGTCTGGAAATGTTGGGACCCACTCCCCTTCCCCAGAGGAGAGCCTTGTGGCAGGTCCAGCACCATCCTGTCCCAGAAAAGCACTAACACAGTGCATGCACAGAGGTTAGAGTTTATTGTGACACACAGCGAAAAGCTGGAACCAGGTTATTGGCCATCTGTGGGTGATTCAGTCCCCTACTCTGTTCTGTCCCAGAAAAACAGTCTGCCAGAGCCTTCAATCTATTGTGGCAAACAGCAAAAGCAGCAGCCAGGTTATCTGCAGTCTGCTTGTGTCTCTCCTTTCTGCCCAGAAAAGCAGCCACTCTGCCCACACACAGGGATTTAAGCCTACCGTGGCTCACAGTGAAAAGTTGTTAGGAGGTTTTCTGCCCTCTCTGCACACCTCTGACCCTGCTATTGAGTGCCGCTGAATCACTCTCAACTGGCCTTTTGTCCTTGGAGAGGCAAAATATGTTCTTCCAAATGTACTCCGGGAAGGGGAGCAATCTCTCCCAGTGGGACCCAGGGGATCTTCTCACCCTGGTTTATTGTGCAATCCCTACCCACTGCACTCCCTCCCATTCTCTCCCTTTCTCTGACTTTGCTCTGTGAAAAGGGTTTCCTCCCCTTCAGGCCCTGCAGCTTTCCTCTCCCCCAATTCAGGGCTCCAAACCTCACATCTGCCACATTCTCTCCCTCCAACTGTGCATATTGTTTTCTTAATCCTTAGGTCATATTCCTAGTTGTTCAAAATAACTGGAGGTTGATCTACCTGTGTTCAAAGGATGAGCCAAGCTCAGCTCCCCCCTACTACTTCATTATCTTTACTCCCCACCTTTCCTTGACTTTTAAGCCTACACTATGGTGTACTTTCTGAAAATGACCATAAGGGAACATGACAATTTGTTCCTTTGCCCTAGAAAAGTAAGGACAATGGGAATAACTAAGTTTATCTAATATTCTACCAATGTTAATTAATTAAAAATATTAGGAACAATCTTTTCCTTACCAAAATTATGAAAATACACTGAAAATTAAAATTAAATTTTAGCCTCCTATGTTAATTTCACATAAGTAAAATACCCTATTATAAATATATTCGAAGGATTGTATACTTTTCAGGTTAAGAGAAGCATATGAAAGCTTGAACACAAAGACTGGCAAAATAACTATCTACTAAAGTAATTGTTTTTAGGATTCTACATTCACAAATCTTTTTCCCATTTTGGTCATGAAAAATCTAGGAAAAAGCATTAGAGGTACTGACTCAGCTACGTAGGAATTTTTAGAGGCTTCTTACTTATTTCAATCTTTCTCTTGTCCAGTAGCCAAGGCACATCCACCTTGTCTAAGAGCAATAGCAGCAAGCATCAAACGTGTAAAAACTTGAGTTACTTTAATTCTAGGGTTTCAACAAAACTCAATAGTTCCCCAAGTTGTACAGAATATTCTATTGACAGAAAACCCTCACGACTTCTTGGAAGTTCACATGGCTAAATTAGTTGCCCTGGCCCAGTCCTGCCAGCTGACAAAAGATGAATGAAAAAGTATTTATACAGGTCACAGGCTTGATTTGGGGTTAGTCTATAACTTTGAAATATTTTAGAAACAAAGAGTTTTGGGGATGGTTACAAGAAACCCTATAAAATAGACAGCAAGTTAAAAAGGTTGGCATGCTTGCTAATTACCTGAGGAATTGCAATAATAAAAGTTGTGTTTAGAAAAATATGATTAAAAAATACTTATATGTATTCCTCACAATAGCATACATGAATTGGCAAAGATATAGAATCAACATTGATGGGGTAATTTTACAGTTACTTCTGAGTGCTCATATGAAGCCTCCAGCTTTGCCACTAACATGTACAAGCTGTTTTTCCAAAACACACGCCTAAGCAGCCTCTGCATGACCTTGTACTTGGATGTTTGGTCTTCTAGGAAAAAAAAATCAAAGAAAAACCGCCCTAGTGCCTCAGTAGAGAAGGCCTTATCAGGTACTGTTAATGACATCACTTTGTCCAAACTACAGGAGGCAGCTTCTGCCCAAGACACAATTCACAATTCATTTTTCATTTCATTAGCACCCATTCCCCCCTGCCCCTTTACCACTAATATTCCTTATCCTGATTAATAGGACACCAGCTAAAGGTTTGACCTTGGTTCTATCTTCTCACTTTCTAGATAACAATTATAAGATACTTAATCATAGAATTATCCCCTACTTTCTGACAGTGTCCAATTAGAAAAAAGTCCCACTTTTTGAGCCCTTTCTTCAAGTCTTCTAACACAAGCTCATGTCCTATGGAAAAGACTATAAGAAGTACTTTTTGATATTTTACTTTATTTTTTAGCTTTATTGGGGTACAACTGAAATATAAAAATTGCACATATTTAATGTATACATCTTGATGAGTTTGGACATGTACAGATACCCTCGATACCATTACCACAATCAAGGAACTAAACATATCCATCATCTCCAAATATTTCCTTGTGTTCTTCTGTGTGTAGGGGTGGGTTCTTCCCTCCTTCAGTGGTAAGAATACTTAACAAGAGATCTATCTTCTTTACACAAGTACTAAGAAGTACACCCTATTCACGAGACACCAAAAGTTGTCCCAAGTTTGAGTGTTCTCCCACGTTGCAACTTTAACTACAGATCTGTTCCTCTTGTTCTTTGGAGGTATTGACAGAAGATACATGAAGGGTTTCATATAGGGCAAATAATTACATGTCCTGCAACATATCTCTTCTGCACATTATTTTAAAATATCTTATAGTATCAACTTTTATGCCAAAAGATTTAAAAAAAAATTAGAGAGAGTGTGTGAGCAGTGGGGGAGTGGCAAAGGGAGAGAGAATCCCAAGCAGGCTCTATGCACATCACAGAGCCCGATGTGGGGCTCAATCTCATGACACTGAGATCACGACCTGAGCCAAAATCAAGAGTCAGATGCTTAACTGACTGAGCCACCTAGGCACCCTGAGATTTTTAAAAATTTTAATGAAGTATAGCTGACATATAATATTATATTTCAGGTATACAACATAGTGATTGAACAAGTAGAAGTGTAGTTACCATATGTCACCATACAATGTTATTACTTTATTATTGACTATATTCCCTATGCTGTGCTTTTCATCACTGTGACTTACTTATTTTATAACTGGAACTTTTTATTTCTTAGTCCTCTTCACCTATTTCATCTATTCCCCCACCAACCCCCCTCTGCAACCACGAGTTTGTTCTCTATATTTACAAGTCTGTCTTTTGTTGTTGCTGTTGTTTGTTTTGTTTTTTTTAGATTCCATATATAAGTGAAATAATATGGTCTTTGTCTTTCTCTGTCTGACTTACTTCACTTAACACAATACCTTCTAGGCCCATCCATATGGCAACTTTTCATTTTATTTTTATACCTGAGTAATGCTTCATTATATATACATATATATATAATGTGATATATATATCTATCACATCTTCTTTATCCATTTGCTTATCTATGGACACTTAGATGGCTTGTATATCTTGGCTATCATAAATAATGCTGCAACAAACATAGGGGTCCATATATATTTTCAAATGTGTGTTTAAGTATGATATCATATAACAGTGCAGCTGAAATTTAGGAAAAGCAAAAACTCCAAAAGTGACACTTGAGTTATGGTTTCTGGGGAATGTTATCCTAAGTCATACTCTCTGCTAAAAATTGTGTCAGCTTTTGTGTGGATTTCATAGAAAAACAAGTCAGGTTCTCATCCTCACCCTTGAACCTCACAGCTGACTAGAAGTGTTTGTGGGACACCTTACATATACTAACTGGATTGGAAAGGGAATTTTTTTCTGTTAGTCTCACTTTCAAATAATCAATTAATTAATTCAGTAAGCATTCATTGATGCCTTGGAGGTTCTAAACAGCCAACTGGATGCTGGATTTGCAAAGACCATTTAAATATGGTTCTTGCCCTGAAGTTCTGCCCATGGTCTTTGCCTCACAGAAGAAAATGGACACCATTCATTCAACCCACAGTTGTTTGCTGATTGTTTACCATGTCCTGGCCAATGTTCTAGCTGCTGGGGGTATAGAAGTGAGCGAAACAAAGAAGAACCCTGCCCTCAAGGAGTTTATATTCTCTCAGGAGTGACACACTTTGGGAGAGTGACAATTTGCAAACACTGAAATAAGTTAATGAAGTGTGTATCTCCTGATCCAAACCTGGATTTTGTCTCTGTCAGTAGCTTTGGGGGAAATTCCTATATGTTGCATTTTCCCCATCACATGCTGTATTTCCATTATTCCCCACACTAACATGCCCACACCAGATTCTTTGAGACACAAAGTGATGTGGTTGTGTTTGTGTACCCACCCAAGGGACACCCCTGTCAAGACAAGAGAATGCAACAACTCAGTACCTGTCCTGTGATAAGACTGGGTCATGGGGGAATGTGTTACCTAGGGGAGTTTTTGTGGTGGCTTCCTCCCATGGGCAGAAAACCTCCACACTTATCCTTAAAGTACACTAGATTGTCTTTCTACTCATGTCTGTTTTCTTCCAAAACTTTCAGTAATGTTTTATCTTATCCCTAACATCTTTTAAGCTATGGTTGATGGACGGGAAATCTACAATAATATTATTATAATAACTATAAAATTCCACATAGCTGAAAAAAATAAATATCTCATGAATCAAAGGATATACTTTACTGAAAATTATGAAATAAGTTATATGGAATGATATCTGGAGATATCTATGGACAACATGACCCTGATGTCTGGAAATGTGCCTGGTGTGTAAGATCTAGGATCTATCTCCAAACACTACTTTAGGCACTGGATAGAGTAGCAAAAGTGTGAGCTCCCAGTCTAGTAGTGGTGGAGAAACAGATAATTGTTCAAATAATTACAACAAAATGAAGTGCACTACTGATGAGTATTTTAGAAGAATGAAGTTGGGCTGGAAGAGAACCTGGCCTGGAAAACTAGCCTAGCTGAGGGGAATCAGACAAGCCTTGCCTGAAGAAATGCACTGCAAGTTGAGACTTGAAGGATGACCAGGAGATCCCCAGGGGAAGGCAGAGTGTGAGTTTGGGGGATATTAAAGAAAGCTGGAACAACATCAGTGAGGTTCTGTGAGCCAAAGGCAACACAAGAGGGCCTGAAGGCCTTGATGGTCTTAACCTCTTCTCTATAAAGGCCACATTTTATTTTCTGGGTATGGCCTGAGGATCTCAAGACCCACCTAGAGTTTTCAATGTGTTAAATGCCAGTGTATTCAACCAATTGTTTTTGGATGGGCACTTAGTTCATTTCTGTTTTTCTGCTATTACCAATAAAACTAGGATATTAACATGGTTCATAAGTTTTTTTATATCTGTCAAGCTATTTCCTAGGTATAAATTTATTGAAGGAAAGCTTCTATATCTGAGTTTCACATGTTTGTACTGTTGGTGCTTATTTCCAGCCTGTACAATCCGACCTGCAGGGATGTGAGTGCTAGTTCACCACATTCTCACTGTGGTAGGCATTCTCTAAACATAGCTGCTATCAATAACTTCCTTCTATGCACACATTGATCCTCATATCATGAGATAGAGTCTAACTCTCCTCCCCTTGACTACAGGATGTGCTTGAACAATAGAATGTGGCTGAAGTGATGTGTGTTTCTTCCAAGTCTAGGACATAAGAAGACTTAATTCTACCCATGTCTCCTGAAATTCTTACCCTTAGACTTACTCTCTCTGAGAACACAAATGTCATGCTATGAAAAGCCCAAGACACATGAAGAGGCCAGATAGAAGATAAGATTGGCAACCTCAAATGAATCAATACTCAGCATGAAAAGCCAGTCATGTGAATAAGTCTACTTGGAAGTCCAGGCCAGTAGAGCCTTGAGATCACTGCAACTCCAGGCCACATTTGACTACAACTGCATGAGAGATCCCAAGTGAGAACTACCCAGTTGATACCAGTCAACCCACTGAACTGTGAGAGATACTGATACATTTTTATTTTAAGCCACTAAGTGTTGGAGTGTTTTTAGATGAAGCAATGGATAATTGGATCACTCGCCAACACAGTTTCTATTTTATTTAATTATCTCACTGCAGGAGGAGGTATAAAAAGAGGCCTATAGCCTATATATACAATACATTTTATGCCCTTGTTAATAAAGAAGTGAAATCCAGGCAATCCTACCAATTAGATTTTAGGTGATGGATATCATAGAGAGTCAGAAGGTGCCATTGTCCAGGTACCCAGAGCCAGGTACTAGAATCTTTTATCATAGCTTATCATTCCCAGAGGTAAGACCTTAGAGTACAGGGGTTAATAAAACTGGCTTTGGAATGAGGCAGATCTGAATTAGAATCTGAGCTCTAGCACTTATTACCTTTGTGAACTTGGACATGTTACTGTAGCTTTGTGAGCCCATTTCCTGATCTGTAAACTGGGAATGATGGGAAGAGTTGTTTTGCATGTTAAAAGATAAGTGGAGGCACATTCTCTGGTGCTGTATCTGGTACACAAGTAGTAGTCAGTATGTGAGAAATATTATTGTTATAATTTTTATTATTAATTTAATAATAATAAATTGTGTAATTATAGTAGCAGTAGTAATACCAATGGTGGCGGCAGCAGCAGCACTGGTATCAGAAGTAGTAGTAGTATGATTTAGTTAAGTGCCCAATGTATTCTATGTATTGTGACCATTATGTAACATTCTTGGGTCAAAAGCAATTTGAGAGACACCTGGGTGGCTCAGGCAGTTAAGTGCCTGCTTTCAGCTCGGGTCATGATCCCAGAGTCCTGGGATCAAGTCCTGCGTTGGGCTCCATGCTCAGTGGGGAGCCTACTTCTCCCTCTGCCTGCCTCTCCCCCCACTTGTGTGCTCTCTCTCTCTCTCTGACAAATGAATAAAATCTTTAAAAAAAAAAAAAAAGCAATTTGAATGTCCCCTTGTCTTCCTGGGACATAGCATCAATTATAGATCCATATCACCCTCCTCCACTCCTCCTTGGCCAGAAAAGACATAGATTTTCTCTGAAGGATGAGTTTGTGGGAGGTTATAACCCAGAACTGCTGCAGCTCGTGATCCATCAGTCTTGCCTGGGTGAGGCTCTGAGACCTAATTCTACTCCTCCCTGCCCTCCCTGGAGTGGGGAACATGGAGACCCACACAGCCCAGTCATGGCCCATGAGGAAGCATTCATACTGTGCCTAGGTAAGCTACACCTCAGTGTGGAGGGGAAGGATGTCAGAACTCCTGGAGTTCTAATCTATCGTTCACTCAGGGTGAAGGCATTGCATGTAGGGGCAGGATTAGTGCCATTTCTGTAATCTTCTTTTTGTTTTTTCTATACACCAAGATCATTCATAGATGTGCTGTGCTAAGAGGAATTAAAGTGATAGACTGTCAGTGAATGAAGGCCACCCTCACAACTCCATCTGCAACTGACTGTGCTAGCAATGGCATGCCACCATCTACTAGATATTGGAGGAACTGGGACCATTCCCTCCATGGGTTTGTAGAACTTTCTGAGGGTGCCAATAGGATGGGAGAAGCCTCGTCGTAGTTTCTGAGAAAGATCCCAGAAGCCAGTAGGTAGCTGATTCCTGCCTTCTTGTTAACACAGAATAAATGGAAACAAGACCCCTGGAACAGGGAGACTTCTCAGATGAGCCACTTTCCTATGCCAAAACAGAACATCTTCACTAAACTGGTTTAACTCATGATGACAAATTATCACATATAACAAAATGTTCATGAGTAGGATTTTTCTAAGATGGTTTAATGTACAGCAAAGGAAGTCATCAACAAAATGAAAAGGAAACCTAAGGAATGGGAAATCATTTTGCAAATGATATATCTGATAAGAGGTTAATATCCAAAAAATACAAAGAACTAAAGAACTCATACAACCCAAGAGCAAAACCAAACCAAAACAAAATCCAATTTAAAAATGGGAAGGGAATGTGAGTAGATATTTTTCCACAAAAGGCATACTGATGGCCAACAGGTACATGAAAACATGCTCAACATCACTCATCATCAGAGAAATGCAAATCAAAACCACAATGAGATATTACCTCACACCGGTTAGAATAGCTATTATGAAAAAGGCAGGGCACCTGGGTGGTTCAGTCAGTTAAGCATCCAACTCTTGATTTCGGCTCAGGTCATGATCTCAGCCTTGAGATCAAGCCCTGCATTGGACTCTGCACTGGGCATGGAGCCTGCTTAAGATTTTCTCTCTCCCTCTCCCCCTGCCCCTCCCCCCACTCATGTGCTCTCTCTCTCTCTCTCTCAAAATAACTAAATAAATAAAAATTAAAAAATTAAAAAAAACAAGAAATAACAAGTGTTGGTGAGGATGTGGGAAAAAGTAAATGGTTGTGTACTGTTGGTGAGAATGTAAATTGGTGCAGCCATTATGGAAAACAGAATGGAAGTTCCTCAAAATATTAAAAGTAGAACTACCATATGATCCAGCAATTCTGCCTCTGGGTATTTATCTGAAGGCAATGAAGGCACTAACTCGAAAAGATATCTGCACCCCCATGTTCACTGAAGCATTATTTAAAATACCCAAGACAAAAACATCTATGTATCCATTGATGAAGGAATGAATAAAGAAAAATGAATAAATGAATGATGGAGGAATGAAAAAGAAAAATGAATGAATGATGGAGGAATGAATAAAATAAAGATATATCTATAATCTATACATCTCTGTATATAAATATATATACATACATAGATGTACAAAGATACATAGATATATAATGGAATATGTTTTAGTCATGAAAAAGAAGGAAACCCTAGCATTTGTGAGAACTTGGATGGGTTTTGAGGGCATTAGGCTAAGTAAAATAAGTCAGATAAAAACAAATACATATGGGGGGTGGGAGGATGGGTTAGCCTGGTGATGGGTATTGAGGAGGGCACGTTCTGCATGGAGCACTGGGTGTTATGCACAAACAATGAATCATGGAACACTACATCTAAAACTAATGATGTAATGTATGACCATTAACATAACAATAAAAAATTAAAAAAAATACATATGATCTCACTGATATGTGAAATCTAAAATAAAACAAAACAAAAACAAACTCATAGGTACAGAGAAGAGATAGGTCGTTGCCAGAGGCAGGGGCAGGGGGGTGGATGAAATTAGTAAAGGGGGTCAAAAGGTACAAATTTCCAGTAACAAAATAAATAAGTCCTGGGATGTAATGGGAAAAAAAGACTAAATAAGTCACTGACCCAATGACATCACCATCGTAAAGGAACTAGGTTATTTCTGTATTGCTGTTCTTTCATTTTTATTACACAATTCTGGGACACCTTCTCAAAAACAGTAATGTGCCGTGGAAAATGAAGAGCTTATTATTCCCATGTGTTTCTTATTAAGAACAAGGGCTCTTGTATCATAATGTATAAACTTGTCAAATCACTAAGTTTTACACCTGAAACTAATGTAACATTGTGTGTCAACTGTACTCAAAAAAAAAAAAAAAAAAAAGGAAAAGAAAAGAAAAAAAGAAACAACCTGCTCTTTCAGACTCTGTTTCTTCTGAGCTTTTTCTGAGTATTCTGAGCCTGAATAATATATTAGTCCAGTGGGGAAATGTATAAAGAGCTTCCATAACATTCCATTCAGTAAAAATTTCACGTCCTTTTCCTTTTCATCCTGATATAACCTTCATTGGAAGATTAGACACTGATGTTTGTTTTCATATCTGTCCACTATTCCTACCCCAACATCTGATTTTCAGCTGTGATACAATTTCTTCAAAACAGGGTACAAGAGCCTGTGCTAGTTCCTTGGGATTCAAGGCTCCTGCACCCACAGAGCTCACAGACTGTTGGAGATTATGTCAAGAGAACAGGCAATGACACAACCTGAGAAGAGGTCTCTCTATCACAGGGCCATTCAGTAGACCCTGAGAGTGTTTAGTCAAAAATACTTGCACCTAAGTAAAGTCAGTGGAAGTTAGGCAGGAGAGGTGAGGGAGTAGAGGGGAATAAAATTTTATTGATAGGATCTGGTGGTTGATTGAATGCATTAGGGTTAGGGGTGGTGAGAGCAGTGGAGGAGTCTGGGATGGCTTGAGCAGGTGTATAAATAGTAGTGTCTTTCACAGAGTTATTGACATCAGAGAAAGCACATGTTTGCTGGTGGTAAGAGAGGATAAATTCAGGTGTGTACATGTTGAGTGTTAAGTGTCAATGAGACTGTCAGAGAAGTCTAAAAGGCCACTGGATACTCAGGACCATCACCAAGGAGAGAAACTGAGATGAATGTGAGGATTTGGGCATCATCAGTGGATAGAAGCACAGCATAGTGGTTAAGATCTAATGATCTTAAATAGTCTCCAATATTTATTATATCTGTTAATTTGTGTAGTGTACTTAAGCCCTCTGCATCTCAGTTTCATAATCTAAACAAATGGGGATAATGATAATAATTTGCAACAATCACTTACATCTGCTTGACCCATTTAGTATAGCATAATGCTCCATTTTATAAACTTTAAATGGCTGTTCCAGTTTTAGTTATCCCTTTGGCAAAAGGGGAATGAATCCCTGTTTATCTGCTTGAGTATGCATACAAGATATATTCAGTACTTTAAAATGGGTATGTGTTCCTATTAGAAACAGATATAAGTAAATGAATACAAAGTTTATTCTTTGATGTGTACCACTAAAAGAAATAACATCACCAGGCAGGTACACACATTCCCACCCACCTCCTTTCAATCTCTCTACCCATTGCCTCCTTCTGCCTGAACCCATCCTCCTCTCCTCCCAGCCCTGCCCTCAATACCAGAGGGATGGAGATATGACCTGCTTCTCTATCACTCCACTGTTACATCACCTCCAGTGCCTTGGCAACTCTTCTTTTGTCATCAGGAGTCACTTGTCCCAGAAAACAACCAAAACCTGGGGAGGGCCCCTCCAGTGCTGCCACTGTCCAGTGAGGGGTGGGCGATGGGGGGGTGTGTTGGTTTCAGGGGTCTCAAACGGGGATTAGTGCTTTATTTCACATGAAAAGGAAAAAAAAAAAAACCCACCTAACCAGCTTGTCACACCAAGAAGCTGATCACCATTAAGTCCCTGCATGTTTCTCCTCTAGTTACCCCAGACCAAAGGGAGAGAATTCAGGACCCTGTTTATCTAACTTGTCCCACTCCTGTAAGGAAAGCTCCACTCTTCCAGAGAGTCCTGCTTCCCCCCCCCCCCAAGAATCACTTGTGACATCCAATAACCACTCCCTGAGGGATGGCTGCTGGAGGATGCAACTTCTCTAGGATCTCAGGAGGACTTCTGCTCTGAGTGGTCTATTGTCTTCTCCAAAAGCAGCCCTTCGTTTTGTGGCCGGAAGATCTGAGGCACCACTTGGCATTGAGACGCTGTGAGGGTGAACCAGAGAGACAGAGAGAAAGAGGATCTCCTAAAAACAGGCCAGGTGGGAATTAGTGTTTTCATAATATGGTATTTGAATGTAATCTTGATTGCTAACCATAAATGGGGCTTTCTTTTTTTTTTCCTTTTTTTATTATGTTATGTTAGTCACCATACAGTATATCATTAGT
Organism: Halichoerus grypus; assembly: GCF_964656455.1. Classification (NCBI taxonomy): domain Eukaryota; kingdom Metazoa; phylum Chordata; class Mammalia; order Carnivora; family Phocidae; genus Halichoerus; species Halichoerus grypus. The sequence continues at coordinate 85,379,584 of NC_135727.1, forward strand.
TTTTGATGTAGTGTTCCACGATTCATTGTTTTCATATAACACCCAGTGCTCCATGCAATACATGCCCTCCTTAATTCCCAACACCAGGATAACCCATAGCCCACCCCCTCCCCTCTAAAACCTTCAGTTTGTTTCTCAGAGTCCATAGTCTCTCATGGTTCATCTCCCCCTCCGATTTCCCCACCTTCCTTTTCCCCATCCTTCTCCTAATGTCCTCCATGCTATTCCTTATGTTCCACAAATAAGTGAAACCATATGATAATTGACTTTCTCTGCTTGAGTTATTTCACTTAGCATAATCTCCTCCAGTCCCATCTATGTTGATGTAAAAGTTGGGTATTCATCTTTTCTGATGGCTGAGTAATATTCCATTGTATATATGGACCACATCTTCTTTATCCATTCGTCTGTTGAAGGGCATCTCGGCTCTTTCCACAGTTTGGCTATTGCAGACACTGCCGCTATGAACTTTGGGGTGCATATGGGCCTTCTTTTCACTACATCTGTGTCTTGGGGGTCAATACCCAACAGTGCAATTGCTGGGTCATAGGGTAGCTCTATTTTTAAATTTTTGAGGAACCTCCACACTGTTTTCCAAAGCGGCTATACCAACTTGCATTCCCACCAACAGTGTAAGAGGGTTCCCCTTTCTCCACAACCTCTAAATGGGGCTTTCTAAGGGAATAATTATATTCTTCAGATGCCATGTCTCCAATCTAAGAGTTGTCATTTAAAACTCTGTATGGAATATTTGTCTTTTTTCTAGTTGGAGAGACAGAATCTTTAGACTTTCTATGGCATTCTGGAGCTAACTGAGTTTGAATCAGTATCAGAGATCATTCCTTGTTATGATGCCACACAATTCACCACCATCCCTCAAAAAAACAAAAATAACTTAAGTAAACAATATATGTGTGGTAGGCATAATTCTAGAGATCTCCCCCTAAGATTCTTGTCACCTGGTTATTCAATTGAATAGATATGTAGGTACTGCTGTGACAGGGCTTTACAGCTATAATTCAGTTGACCTTAAGATAGGGAGATTATCCTGGATTATTTGAGTGGGCTCACTGAGTCCACTGTAATTGCTGAGCCCTTAAAAGCAGAAGAGTGAGGCCAGAAGAGTTGGTCGGTGAGATGCAGCAGAAGGTGAAGGCAGAGAGATTCAAAGTGTGAGGGAGGGACTTGACCCATTTTTGCTGGAGAAGGCCACACAAAAAGCATGAGATGGAATGCAGGCAACCCCTAGGAGCAAAAATCAGCCCTCAGCTGACAGCCACAAAGAAAATAGGGACCTCACTCCTATAGCTGCAAGGAAGTGATACCTGCCAACAACCTGAATGAGCCTGGAAGCAGGTTTTTCCTCAGAACCTCCAGTAATGAACACAACCCTGTGAACATGTTGGTTTTAGCTTTGTAAGATCCTAAGTGGAGGTCCCAGACAAACTTCCCTGGAGTTCTGACCTACAAAAACTGTGAGGTAGTAACTTTGGGTTATTTGAAGCCTTGGAGTTTATGGTAAATTGGTTGGACACCATTATCCCCATGTCATTCTGCCACCATCCTGCCCTGCCTCCCACAAAACATAATTGAAATACTTAAACTCATGTCTCCAATATTGATGCCATCATAATATCTTTCTTTGTGTGTGTGTGTGTGTGTGTATGTGTGTGTGAGAGAGAGAGAATGTGCCAGTAGGCATGTGACTTATGATTTGATCCAGTTTTATTATATTCTGTTTTCTGCATTACCATAGACTCATTTACACAGCTTTGCTAAAATAAGTCAAAAAGCAGCAATAAATATATAATATTTTGAGAACTGGTGTATTTTTGGGTGACAGTTTTTTGGAGTAGAGAATACCCCAGTAGTGGAACTATACAGTGATTAGAAATTTGGTCATATTATCAATTACTGATTTTGATGATCAATTACTTCTCAAATTTCAGATACTACTTGCCTATACATACAAAGCTCTATGTTGGGTAAATTTATTTTTTAAAGCAATTGTTCATAACTTTGCTTTCCTGTACCTCTCACAGTGCCAGCAATTAGAATGAAATGAAAAGAAAGTTCATATCACCGGGGCGCCTGGGTGGCTCAGTCATTAAGCGTCTGCCTTCAGCTCAGGTCATGATCCCAGGATCCTGGGATCGAGCCCCACATTGGGCTCCCTGCTCGGCGGGAAGCCTGCTTCTCCCTCTCCCACTCCCCCTGCTTGTGTTCCTGCTCTCACTCTCTCTCTCTCTCTGTGTCAAGTAAATAAATAAATAAATCTTTAAAAAGAAAGTTCATATCACCTAAAAATGCTAAAATAAAAGTGTCCCACTTTAGGTGTACTCAGTTCTATTTTGCCAGATACTTGAGAAAGGCAGAATTCAGTGCACCTGTATTTGAGGGTGAAAAGCTTCCATCAGGGAACAGAATATTATTACACTTAAACAAATGAGAGAGCATGTAGGAGCTCCATTTTGAGACTCAGGTTCCAGGGGCCACAGAAGAGAGAAAGTTAGGAGGCATCAAGGATGGATGGAGACAACAAGGAGGGCATTTGCTGCAGGAGAAGGCAATTTGATCTTTTGTTAGAAATTGGTCTGGCCATGGTGTGGGTAGAAAGATTGTGCATGTAAGGGAATAACCTTCAAATTTTCTACTGGATGGTGGATCTCAGACTTACTTTTCCCTGCTAGTACCCTCAACCCTCAACCCCTCCTCAATCTATGTTCTACTTGCATTCCAGTCAGTGTCTCAGAGGGCCTTATTTCTTTGGTTGGCTGTCTGGCCCAAGTCAGCTTTCCATGGCTGCTTGAATACTGAATATTCTTCCTCAGTTGTGTTAGGTTATGTCTCCATTAAGTTTCATTCTTAGTCCTAGAACTGTGAGAATTAGCTTGTGGGTGTCTCTGTCTGGGTCAACTTCACGTCCCCCAAGCTCCCAGCACAGTGCTTATTGCATAGTAGGTGTCAAGAGTTTGCTGACAAGAGCTGAATCAAATCTCCTGCTTCTCTATGATATTGTGAAAAATCAACAAGACAAACTGCTTTACCTAGGGCTGAGCACATATGTTAGATGTTTTAATATCTTTCCCTTTTTTTAAATCTTTAATTTGCAAGTTTAAGTTACCTCTCTGCAATCAACAGGAATAGGGCTCATGATCATGATGTGAACGAAACAGCTTTTTTTTTTTTCATATCTGAGTTATATGATTTCACTTGTATGTGAAATCTAGGAAACAAAACAAATGAACAAACAAACAAACAGACAGAAACAGACCCATAAATACAGAGACCAAACTGGTAGTTGCCAGAGGGGAAGGGAGTGAGGGAATGGGCAAAATAGGGTAAGGGGATTAAGGGTACAAACTTCCAGTTATAAAATAAATAAGTCATGGGGATGTACAGCAGAGCATAGAGAATATAGTCAGTAATATTATAACATCGTATGGTGACAGGTGGCAGCCACACTTGTGATGAGCATAGCATAATGTATGGAGATGATGATTCCTATGTTGTACACCTGAAACTAACATAGCATTGTTCATCAACTATACTTCAATTAAAAAAATAAACTATATACACACAAAACAAAACAAAAAACCCCAACAAAACAAAAAAAATATTGATTGAACAAATTAGTTAAAGTACACATTATTTGCCTATCTCATTATATATATTTAAATAATGATCGATGGAAGGATATGGGTTTAATAGACTCAACACTATAACAAGAGCAAAGTTTCCTTTCCTTTTGATCCTAGGAAATGTTAAGTGTCAACTTCTTTGAACAGATCTTTTACTATGAAACCAACTGTTTTTGCTTCTCTTCCTTTCTCTTTTTGAAACTTGAAGGATGGTGGTCGATGTTCAAAATGGTTCACAAAAAATCATTACTTGATATGTTTATGTCTAAATTAAACATATGTCTAGCTTCCAGATTGTGGAAACCTATGCCCTTGAAAATTGTTTTATTCTTCTTTTAGAAAGAAAAATAAAAAGCAAACGTGGTTAGATATTCTTCCCTGGGAACTTTGGGGTTTTTTTGTTTGTCTGTTTGTTTTTGTTTTTTAACTTTCTGGAATATTATTACATTGTTTTTATTTTTATTTATTTTTTTATTATGTTCAGTTAGCCACCATATAGTGCATCATTAGTTTTTGATATAGTGTTCAGTGATTCATTAGTTGCATATAACACGCAGTGCTCATCACAATCCATGCCCTCCTTAATACCCATCACCCGGCTACCCCATCCCCCTACTCCTCTCCCTTCTGAAACCCTCAGTTTGTTTCCCAGAGTCCAGAGTCTCTCATGGTTTGTCCCCCTTTCTGATTTCTTCCCGTTCAGTTTTCCCTCCTTTCCCCAGTGGTCCTCCAAGCTATGCCTTATGTTCCACATATGAGTGAAACCAAATGATAATTGTCTTTCTCTGCTTGACTTATTTCACTTAGCATAATCCCCTCCAGTTCCATCCATGTTGATGCAAATGGTGGGTATTCATCCTTTCTGATGGCTCAGTAGTATCCCATTGTATATACGAACCATATCTTCTTTATCCATTCATCTGTTGAAGGGCATCTTGGCTCCTTCCACAGTTTGGTTATTGTGGACTTCGCTGCTATGAACTTTGGGGTGCATATGGCCCTTCTTTTCACTACATCTGTATCTTCAAGGTAAATATCTAGTAGTGCAATTGCTGGGTTGTAGGGTAGCTCTATTTTGACTTTTTGAGAAACCTCCATACTGTTTTCCAAAGTGGCTGTACCAGTTTGCATTTCACCAACAGTGTAAGAGGGTTCCCCTTTCTCCACATCCTAGCCAACATTTGTTGTTTCCTGACTTGTTCATTTGAAATGTGAATATTGTGACTGTTTTTTGCATGTCCTGAAAATAAAGATCAATTGACATTTTGATTATCATTGTATTGAGTATGAAAACTATGGATGCTTTGGTTTGGAAACATGGTTTTGGGTCTACCATTATACTAGGGGACTGACATACAATGTAATCCCCATTATATGCTATAATACCATTAACTCATCCCCCCCACCCAACGCCATCTCCCCTCCCAAGGCCCTTAGGTCAGAGTAGCATCAGGCCTGTTCCTGATGAATCACTGCATGTAATGCCACTCCTAAAGGAATCAAGGGATGTTGCATTGTAATTGTGAGTTAGGCCTGTGATGTGACTGGCATCTGTGGGGTTTTATGGTGTCTTTCTCCTCACTGCAGCCACGTAGCTCTTCATCCTCTAACTAGACTTGGATTCTCTCTAATCATTAAAATCTAATAGAGTTCTCAAAAGAATTTTATTTTCTTTTCCTAAGTCTTTCAGATGTTCCATTAAGGTCCCTCGATATATTTTTGAAGATTCTTCCCATGGATTCTCTTGCCTTTCCTAGGGAAACAATTATATCAATTAAAATTAACAGTAACTGTAATAGTGTTTATTTCTAGTAGTTCTCATAGTATGTTTTGGTATTTGCTCAGGAATTACCCTGTTACTTATACTACCTTCAAGCAATCCTTGTTTTGTTGGTTTGTTTTTATTGTTTATTTTTTCTAAATAATTACATTTATGGTTAGAAAATAACAGTAAATAATTGTATAAATGTGTTGGACATAAAACTGTATAGAGAGAATGACCTCAGCAGGGTAAATTATACACATATCTACATCCACACATAGAGACAGAAAAAAAAGTTTGAAGGAAATATGTTTACCAATGGGGATTTCCTTTTCTCTCTATGCAGTTTTATGACTCTTTAAATATTCTATTTTATAAACACATACAATTTTTAGATATTTTTGTGACACTCCAAATAGTCTACTTTTGTTACAACGCTAAAAATCATTCAATCAAAATACAATATTTTACAAGCATGTATTCTAACAGACAAAGATATCAAGTATAATAAGCAGATTTTACTTTTAAATATTTTTTTTCTGAGCCAGAATTAAATCATCATTCATTCAGAAAATTTAAACCAGCCTCCTTCTGGTAAAATTTGTTACTGCTTTTCATTTTTCAAGCAGCTTGATAAGCAGGAAACTAGCCAAGCATTCAAATCTGTCTATTAACCCTACCCCGGTAGCTGACCTTCTACTGTGATACAGTTTTCCTTGGCAATATCAATGTTGATATTGTTACTTGAAACATGATCGAAAGTTCACAGGCTTTAGAGCCAGACTTATCATAATTCAAGTCAATGTACTGACACTTACTGGCTCTGTAACCCTAGTCCTATCACTATTTTTTGCTGAGCTTCATTTTCCAATTCTGTGCAATGAGGTTAAATAGATGTTATTTATTGTAGTGTTGACATTTTCAAGACATAGTAATTGGAAATAAAACCCTTGTCATTACTCCTGGCTTTTCTTTTTTTGTAATTTAAATTCAAATAGGCAACATATAGTACATCATTAGTTTCAGATGTAGAGTTCAATAATTCATCTGTTGTGTATAACACCCAGTGGTCATCACTTCATATGCCCTCCTTAGAGCTCATCATCCAATTACCCCAACCCCCCACCCACCTCCTCTCCAGCAACCCTCAGTTTGTTTCCTATACTTAAGAGTCTCTCATGGTTTGTCTCCCTCTCTGATTTCTTCCCATTCAGTTTTCCCTTCCTTCCCCTATGATCCTCTGCACTTTCTTATATTCCACATATGAGTGAAACTATATAATTGTCTTTCTCTGATTGACTTATTTCGCTCAGCATAATACCCTCCAGTTCCATCCATGTTGATGTAAAGGGTAACTCTTCATCCTTTCTGATGACTGAGTAATGTTCCATTGTATATATATACCACATCGTCTTTATCCATTCATCTGTCAGTGGACATCTCAGCTCTTTCCAAAGTTTTGCTATTGTGGACATTGCTGCTATAAAAATTGGGGTGGAGGTACCCCTTCGTTTCACTACATTTGTATCTTTGGTGTAAATACCTCGTACTGCAGTTGCGGGGTCATAGGGTAGCTCTATTTTTAACATCTTGAGGAACCTCCATAAATGTTTTCCAGAGTGGCTACACGAGTTTGCATTTCCACCAGAAGTATAAGAGGGTTCTCCTTTCTCCACATCCTCACCAACATTTCTTATTTCCTGACTTGTTAATTTTTGCCATTCTGACTGGTGTGAGGTGGTATCTTATTGTGGCTTTGATTTGCATTTCCCTGATAGCAAGTGATGTGGAGCATTTTTCCATGTGTCTGTTGGCCATTTGTCTGTCTTCTCTGGAGAAGTGTCTATTCATGTCTTTTGCCCATTTCTTGACTGGATTATTTGTTTTTTTGGATGCTGAGTTTGAAAAGTTCTTTATAGATCTTGAATACTAGCCCTTTATGTGATATGTCATTTGCAAAAAATCTTCTCCCATTCCATAGGTTTCCTTAAGTTTTGTTGACTGTTTGACTTTTTGCTTTTGTTTCCCTTGCCCTTGGAGACATGTCTAGCAAGAAGTTGCTGCTGCCAAGGTTGAAGAGGTTGCTGCCTGTGTTCTCCTCTAGAATTTTGATGGATTCTTGTCTCACATTTAGGTCTTTCATCAATTTTGAGTTTATTTTTGTGCATGGTGTAAAAAAAAAATGGTCCAGTTTCATTCTTCTATATGCAGCTGTCAAATTTTCCCAACACAATTTGTTGAAGAGACTGTCATTTTTCCATTAGATTGTCTTTCCTGCTTTGTTGAAGATTAGTTGACCATAACATTGAGGATCCATTTCTAGGTTCTCTATTCTGTTCCTTTGATCTATGTGTCTGTTTTTGTGCCAGTACCATACTGTCTTGATGATTACACCTTTGTAATATAGCTTGAAGTCTGGCATTGTGATGCCATCAGCTTTGGCTTCCTTTTTCAACATTCCTCTGGCTATTTGGGCTCTTTTCTGGTTCCATACCAATTTTAGGATTATTTGTTCCAGCTCTGTGAAAAATGTTGATGGTATTTTGATACAGATTGTATTGAGTGTGTAGATTGCTCTGGGCAGCATAGACATTTTAACAATGTTTATTTTTCCAATCCATGAGCATGGGATGTTTTTCCATTTCGTTGTGTCTTCCTCAATTTTTTTTCAGAAGTGTTCTATAATTTTTACAGTACTGATCCATTACCTCTTTGGTTAGGTTTATCCCTAGGTATCTTATGGTTTTTGGTGCAATTGTAAATGGGATCAATTCCTTAATTTTTCTTTCTGCTGTCTCATTGTTAGCATATAGAAATGTAACTGATTTCTGTGCATTGATTTTGTATCCTACCACATTGCTAAATTGCTGTATTATTTCTAGTAATTTGGGGGTGGAGTCTTTTGGGTTTTCCACATAGAGTATCATGTCATCTGTGGAGACTGAGAGTATGACTTTTTTGTCAATTTGAATGCCTTTTATTCCTTTTTGTTGTCTGATTGCTAAGGCTAGGACTTCTACTACTATGTGGAACAACAGTGGTGAGAGTGGGCATCCCTGTCGTGTTCTTGACCTTATGGGGAAAGCTCTCAGTTTTTCCCCATTGAGAATGATATTCACTGTGGGCTTTTCATAGATGGCTTTTATGATATTGAGGTATAGTCCCTCTCCCTAAACTGTGGGGAGTTTCAATCAAGAAAAGATGATGTATTTTGTCAAATGCTTTTTCTGCAACAGTTGAGAGGATCATATGGTTCTTGTCCTTTCTTTTATTAATGTGAAGTACCACTTTGATGGATATGTGAAGGTTGAACCACCCTTGCAGCCAAGGAATAAATCCCCCTTAGTCGTAGTGAATAATCCTTTTAATGTACTGTTGGATCCTATTGGCTAGCATCTTGATGAGAATTTTGGTATCCATGTTCATTAGGGATATGGTATGTAATTCTCCTTTTAGGTGGGGTCTTTCTCTGGTTTTGGGATCAAGGTAATTCTGGCCTCATAGAACGAGTTTGGAAGTTTTCCTTCCATTTCTATTTTTTGAATGAGCTTCAGAAGAGTATGTATTAGTTCTTTTTTTAAATGTTTGGTAGAATTCCCCCTGGGAAGCCATCCAGCCCTCGACTCTCATTTTTTGGGAGATTTTGATTATGGTTCAGTTCCCTTGCTGGTGGTGGGTCTGTTCAGGTTTTCTATTTTTTCTGTTTTAGTTTTGGTAGTTTATATGTTTCTATGAATGCATCCATTTCTTCCAGATTGCCTAATTTGTTGGCATATAGTTGCTCATAATATGTTCTTAAAATTGTTTGTATTTCCTTGGTGTTGGTCCTGATCTCTCCTCTTCATTCATGATTTTATTTATTTGGGCAGTTTGTCTTTTCTTTTTGATATGTCTGGCTAGGGGGTTATTTATTTTATTAATTCTTTCAAAGAACCAGTTTCTAGTTGCATTGATGTGTTCTACTGTTCTTTTGGTTTCTATTTTATTGATTTCTGCTCTAATCTTTATTTTTTCTCTTCTCCTGTTGGGTTTAGGTTTTATTTGTTGTTCTTTCTCCAGCTCCTTTAGGTATAAGCTTAGCTTGTTTATTTGAGACATTTCTAATTTTTTGAGAAAGGCTTGTATTACTATGTACTTCCCCCTTAGGACCACCTTTACTGCATCCCAAAGGTTTTGAGCAGTTGTGTTTTCATTTTCATTTGTGTCCATGATTTTTAAAATTCACTAATTTCCTGGTTGACCCATTCATTCTTTAGTAGGATGCTCTTTAACATCCAAGTGTTTGAGTACTTTCTTAATTTCCTATTGTGATTGAGTTCAAGTTTCATTGCATTGAGGTCTGAAAATATGCAGGGAATAATCCCAATCTTTTGGTACCAGTTGAGACCTGATTTGTGACCCAGTATGTAATCTATTCTGGAGAATGTTCCATGTGCACTTGAGATGAATGTGTATTCTATTGCTTTAGGATTGAATGCAGTGTATATATCTGTGAAGCCAATCTGATCCAGTGTGTCACTCAAAGCCTTTGTTTCCTTGTTGATATTCTGCTTAGATGATCTGTCCATTGTTGTGAGTGGGGTGTTTAAGTCCCCTACTATTATTGTATTATTATCAATGTGTTTCTTTAATTTGGTTATGAATTAGTTTATATATTTGGCTGCTCCCAATCTAGGAGCATAGATATTTATAATTGTTAGATCTTCTTGTTGGATAGACCCTTTAAGTATGATATAGTGCCCCTCTTTATCCCTTACTACAGTTTTTGGTTTAAAATCAAATTTTTCTGATATAAGGATTGCTACCCCAGCTTTCTTTTGATGTCCATCAGCATGATAATTTTTTCCAGCCCCTCACTTTCAATCTGGAGGTATCTTTGCCTCTAAAACGAGTCTCTTGTAGACAGAATATGGGTGGGTCTTGCTTTTTTATCCAATATCATACCCTGTGTCTTTTGATTGGACATTCATCCCATTTACTTTCAGAGTAACTATTGAAGGATAGGAATTTACTGCCATTGTATTACCTGTAAAGTCCCTGTTTCTGTATATTTTCTCTTTCTTTCTGGTCTATGTTACCTTTGGGCTCTCTGTTCACTTGCAGGATCCCCTTTAATATTTCTTGCAGGGCTGGTTTTGTGATCACAATTCTTTTAGTTTCTGTTTTTCCCTGGAAGCTCTTTTATCTCTCCTTCCATTCTGAATGATAGCCTTACTGGATAAAATAATCTTGGCTGCATGTTTTTCTCATTCAATACCCTGAATATATCATGCCAGCCCTTTCTGGCCTGCCAGGTCTCTGTGGATAGGTCTACTGCGAGTCTGATGTTCCTACCCTTATATGTTAAGGACTTCTTGTCTCAAGCTGCTTTCTGGATTTTCTCTTTATCTCTGAAATTTGCAAGCTTCACTGTTATATATGGGGGTGTTGATCTATTCTTATTGATTTTGAGGGGTGTTCTCTGTGCCTCCTGGACTTGAATGCCTGTTCCCTTCCCCAGCTTAGGAATGTTCTCAGATATGATTTCCTCAAATATACCTTCTGACCCTATCTCTCTCTCTCTCTCATTCTTCTTTCTCTGGGACCCCAATAATTCTAATATTGTTTCACTTTATGGTATTGCTGATTTTTCAAA